>NC_071112.1:3630000-3692500 GCF_024256425.1 Clarias gariepinus | reverse complement strand
CTTGCACTTGGTCATAAATCAGCGTCTGAATAGAAGAAGCGTTTGACAGCTGAAGCAGTTTGTCAGCCTCCATCACCTGCCTTTTTTTCCTCCTGCTTGCTTACTCCTTCTTTGTTCTTTGAATTTCTTTCTTCACACTCGTCAGTGAGCAAGATAAACGTTTTACATCCCTGTGTGCACACTTACAATAACGTGTGCTGGTGTACTATAGAGGTGCTCAAGCAGCCAGACGTCCCTTTACCCACTCCACCAGTTCCACTGTTCTTACTGACGCTCTGGCACACACTCTTTATACTCGTAATCCCTTCTTACGCTCTGACACGAGAGAACAGTACAGACTATGAGTGTAAAGAGAGAGTGCCAGATGGACCACGAGTATAAAGGGAGCGGCAGTAGAAGAGACTACGAGTATAAAAGAGAGAGTGTGTGTGTGTCAGAGCGGAAGTAGAAGGTACTGCAAACTTTTTTTATACTCATGGTCCGTATTCCGCTCTGGCACGCTCTCTTTATACTCTCTGCCGCTCTGGCAGCCTGCGTGGCATTGTAATGGCCCTAACAGGAATTTTTCTGTCATTGTCCCATTCTCAGGGAAGTAAAAACAAACACAATGTCAAGTGAGGAGCACGCATTTTCCACTTTCACAACCTGATCGGTCTGTTCATCAAGAGCTCGAGTTATGGAAGTGTTTTGTTTATTTCGGCTGCAAATGTTCGACATACTGGGGGGGAATAAAGATAAAGGTAAAAAGTGTTTGTTTTTGTACATTTTAATGTCTGCTTGAAACAATGCAGTACTTATGTAAGGTTATTGAACCTCCAGCCAATCAGAAATAATGTTTTCTAGGTTGACACTGTACATCATCAAACCAGTTTTGTGCACATGATGCCGTCCTTGAAGGTACCTGGGAAAGTTTGATCATTAATTCATACTAGTCTCTCTCTTTCTCTTTCTCTCTCTCTCTCTCTCTCTTTCTCTCTCTCTCTCTCTCTATCACTCTCCTCTATACCTGTCTCTCTCTGACGGCCATTAAAGTCTCGGAGTAATGAGAAAAGTCAGCCAGGCTTGAAGTACATTATACACTTGGGAGTTTGTAAGCCCTTATTCATTTTCTTCCTCTCTCTCTCTCTCTCTCTCTCTCTCTCTCAAGATAAGAGGTTTTCATCACGCCCAAAGGTCTACAGTTGGGTCACGATCCTCTAACTGAATGCCACTACGTATTATTTTTTTATCCTCGTTAACCCATTTGGGCTTTGATGTGGGGCGGAGTCATCTTAGAGTGGACCACGCCCCTCTGGTTCGTCATTAGTCAGGATGGATCAGCAGCGGTGCTGGTGTTTAAGGGGACTTGAGCAGAACCAGTGTTTTTCCTTTAATACCCAGCTGATGGTCGCCTGCACAGCTGGCCAGATGTGGGCTGCAGTTAGAGCGCTCCATCAGAGGGCATGCTGGGAAACAGGGTGAGGTTATTACAGGGCGATTTCCGTCTCCGCTGCTTTTATCGTGCTTTATTGTGAACAAGGTGCCCTTTAAGACCCTGACGCACATTCTGTCACACGTCTACGCTCACGTACGCTCACGTACGCTCACACACTGTCTCTCTCTCTCTCTCTCTCTCCTTTTCTCTCTGTCTTCAATTTTTAATCCCTTTTTGCTCTCTTTGCCTTTTTTCTCTCTTTAATTCTTTACTTTCTTTCTTTTTTCTCTCAATTTTCAATTAAATTTTTTCTCTCACCCCTTTTTTCTCCTCCCATCATCCTCTTTCCTTTTCTCTATCGCTTCCTGAATTCTCTTTACATTTTCTCCTTCCTTCCTTCTCTCTCACACTCCTTCTCTCAATCCTTTCCCTCTCGTTTCTTTTTCTCTCTCCTCCCCCTCTCTCCTTTTCATCCCTCCTTTCTCTTTCCTTAATTTATCTTTCTCAAATTCTTTCTTTTTCTACTTTTCTTTCTCTTCTTTCCATCTCCCTCGCTTTTTCTTCCCCCTTCTGTCTTTCCTTTTTTCTCTCTCTCTCTTTCTCTTCCTTCTCTTCTCCCCTTTTTCTCCATTCTTTCTCCTTTTCATCTCTCTCTTTTCTTTTTCAATTCTTTTTTCTATCTTCCTCAATTTTCAATTCTCTCTCTCTCCTCTCAAAGAACGTTAGAAACTCCTTATATTTTTAGAGGCCTTTTTCTTTCCTCCTGTACATTTCTTGTATTTCAAACTCCTCTGTTTGTGTGTGTGTGTGTGTGTGTGCGCGCACCAAATGGTGATTATTAAGCGCCTGTTTTTGGTTTATCAAAGGCGGGACTAACACGACCTTAGACTTGAGACTTATCTACATGTTGGATAGATAAACTGTTAAAACACACACACACACACAATCTCGCACCATTTCTTGCACTCGCTTACTCACACCCTCTTGCAAGCTCTCACTTTCTTACACACTCCCTTGAACTCTCTCTCACACTCCGACCTCTCGCACTCTGACACGCTCGAACTCTCGCACACGCGCATTCGCAAAAGCTTTCACGTTCACATAATTTATCCAGAATTATTTCTGAAGCTCCTCAGCTGGAGGAACCGGGCCACGTTCATCTCTCGGCAGAAACGATTGGATTGGGGCGGAGCTTGGTGCGCTGGCCGCCTCTGATTGGTCGAAAACTGACATTTTAAAAGCAGCATGCTGTTGAGCGTCTCAGCTGTGGTTTGTGTGTTTATTCGTTTACTTTGTTTGTAATGATAATTTCAGATACTTAAAGGTCATTGTGTGTGTGTGTGTGTGTGTGTGTGTGTGTGTGTGTGTGTTTGTGTGCACAGCTGGATTTAAAAAGCTATGTTTATGTTGATTTTTTTCTTCACTCCTCTTAATAAACATGAGATAAGGATCAACACACACACACACACACACACACACACACACACACACACACACACACGGTTTCACTAGTTTTCATCATACCATGACGGTATTAAATGAATAAATGAACCGATATTCTTTATTCGTTGTGCTGAATTGTAACGGTCCACCGCATTCTCACGTTCTCTCTCGAGCCGTTACTTAAATAAAGCGTTAAATAAATGTTATGTATTTATTGAATCATTATAATATATATAATATGTGATGAGTTTTTAGTTAGGTCTACATCTTTAGAATACACTCGCATTAGACCTAGGTGTAATTGAGCGGCTGGATGCATCTGGTGTGATATCGATTGCTGAGCAGCGTGTTCGTGTGTGTGTGTGTGTGTGTGGAAGAGAGTTGGTGATTCATGGAGCTCTGCCCTGGATTTGATGGTTTTATTGTTTAATTGAGCTGCTCCTGGCTCGAATCAGCCGCTGCGGTCCCAGTGCCGTCCAGATTACCGTCTCCGGACCCCAGGAGAGCGTTTCTCAAACCAGACCATCGGCTTTATCCAGCAATACACAGGCACCTGTACTTAAAAAGAGTAACGTAAGTGTGTGTTTATAAATATACATACACGCGCACATTATGAGGGTGAGTCAAAAATTATCCGCACTCTGGCTGTAGATTTTATTTTACTCGACTTTTAAACAAATACACATAATTTTTCGACATAATCTGTCAACACATAATCTTTCATGTTCTCTTGTTAAAAAGTAAATAAATAAAAATGTTTTAGGCTGAGCTGCGAGTCACGAATGCACCGCCGTCTTCACTTCTTCATCCTCGTAGTTCTGCTGTCAGTGGACCAGACGGATCAGGACTATAGGGAGGACGCTTAAACCCCTCAGAGTGTGGACAGTGTGGGCAGAGATCAAGACATTTCGCCTTTAATCCGAAGTTTAGGCTGTAGCTCCTGCGATAAGCGTCTCACTGTAACGAGCACCGTCGATTGTTGAACTTTTTTTTTTTTTTTTTTCTATGATGATGTTCCAATACTTCTGGTCCTTAAGAATCCCACAAAACTGTAAGCGTTAATGAATTTCCCAGCTGATGGTCGACTTTTGAAATTGTTGTTTCAACACCAGGTACACCATAGGGAAAGAAAAAACACAAAAAGTAAATAAATAAATCACTGCTCTTTATTTCATTCAAATCACAAGTGGGGCGTTTATTTTTGCTCGCACTGCATTTAGTTATAAATAAACTAATGTAACATGTTCACACCTGCACACGGTGACTGGAGAAAGACAGAATGCCGATGAGACAGTCACAGAAGTTTGAATATAACCGTCTACAGTCAGCCAAAAAAACATAAATACACACCTGAGGGAAAGAAAAACTTGTTTAAATACTTCAATACTATATTTATTGCTATATCAATATGTATTATATGTTGATGTATTTTATATTATTATTATATTATCATCATAATAGTATCATCATACTATAACATATAATATTTAAATATTTAAACCTTTGTTTTCTTTAAGTGTGCACACTTTTTTTTTTTTTTTTGGTTGACTTTGTATATATATTATTACAATTCTTAACAAATTTAGCAAATAATTCTTTATTACATATGATGCTGTGCTGCCTGCCTGCCATACAGAGCACCACCTGCAGGATTATAGAGGAACTGCATTATGTTAACTGCACCACCTCATTTGCTAAATACAATTTCATGCCCTTTTACAGTATGTAGTGTCCGTAACTTTTAAAAAGATTTTTTTTTTTTTACTTTAAATCTTTCAGTGATCTTAACTGTCATTTAGATGGAACTTGGCCAGGTTAGATTTCACATGAAAAGACGTAAACCTGAAGAAGTGTATTATTCTGAAATGCTAAATTGTTAAAACATTAAAACATGAATTCGACACGGTTACGGACACTACAGATTTTCTGCTTTTTAAGCTTTTACCAAAAAAACTATTTAAGCAACAATTTTGTATCAATGTTTGTATCAATACTCATAAAGAAATCTGAATAATTTGCATTTTAAATGATGATTGTTTGAAGCGAGACAGTATAATGCTGAAAAATGTCCATTTTTGGGGCTCATAACCTGTAAAACTATCTCTCGAAAATGACTGAAGTTAGCAACATGTCTCAAATGCCAACATATGTAAATTAAAAAGACGGGGAAAAAAATCAATTTAAAAATAATCAACGTCAGTGTGATGAAACATTAATCAACACATGAAAGAACTCAACCCCTCCCCTCCCGCCGCCCATTTCTAATAATAATAATAATAATAAAAATAAAAACAAGCAGCGACTGTAACATACGAGCGCCTGTACAGTACACGCGACTCGGACCAGATGTTAAGCTCAAGATTTTTTTTTTTTTTTTTTTAAGAACCCTTCTGATTTTTTTATTTTTTCCCTTTTTCTTCTGCCTGAGGGCGAAAACTCTGTGCGTTTGAGACTCTGGCAGGCCACCTGTCGGGTAAATTTGATCATTTT
This sequence comes from Clarias gariepinus, assembly GCF_024256425.1. Lineage (NCBI taxonomy): Eukaryota > Metazoa > Chordata > Actinopteri > Siluriformes > Clariidae > Clarias > Clarias gariepinus. Next base: position 3,687,153 of record NC_071112.1, on the reverse strand, counting down.
GCCCGTGAGTGGTAATAACAGCGGGCCAGAAGCACAGTCGAGTCTGATCTGATCTCCACACTGTGACGTGACGAGCAGCTGGAAGTGGCGACGTTTTATCCGATTTAGTGAACGTTAGACAATAAAGAGATAATTAAAAAATTTTTTTTTTTTTTGTAAGTGTATCCTGTCTCTTCCACTTTTTTTTTCTTTTTTTTTCTTTCTTTTAATTGCTGCTTTCTGTTGTTCAATCCGTCCTTCATACCGTCTCATTTCCAGCTCCTGAAACCCTCGGATGTTTCGAGACGCCACTGGTTTCATTTCTTCATTCATTCAGTCTTGACTAAGTGTGTATGAGTGTCTGCGAGAGTGTGTGAGAGAGTGTATCACACAGCCGTGTGTTGTCATGGTTACTCGGCTCTTCTGTATCGCTATGGTTACTCTAAAGCCGATTTTTTTTTTTTCCTTTCCCACCTCTCCGTCCTTTGCCTTTATACTGTACACTTCACTCATTCTGTCACTCACTCACGTCTGTCTTTCGATCCTTATTTTCTTTTTCTTGTTTTTCACCTGTTTGTGTTTTCACACTTTGTTCTCACGAGTGTTCAGTCACTCATGACCTTGTGGGATCTGCGCCGGCGAGCTCGGGCCAATCAGGAGCTGCCTGAGGCTCAGACACCGGATTCAGATTGGTACTATTTCTCTGCTTCTCTCTCTCTCCATCCTACAGTTTGACCTTTGACCCTGGCTGTGATGAGTGGAACACAGTGAAGTGGATCAATGATCCGTGTGTTTGAATTTTAACAAGCTTCCGACTCAACGCTCGTACAACAAGGCATTAAAAAACGATCAGCATGTGTCTGCAGCGCGTGTGTGTGTGTGTGTGTGTGTGTGTGTGTGTGTGTGTGTGTGCATACACTTGCATCTGCCTGCGTGTGCATGAATAATGCATGTGGAGCGCCGGGATTTCTCACACTTAACTCCTCGTTTCTGTTACTCTTAATCCAGGGATTTTTTTTTCTTTTATTTTATCGTGACATAACGATTCAGTGTGTGAGTGAATGTAATACAGTGTAGTATTGAAGAGGCCCAAGAGGAATCCCGCCATTTCAGAGGTGCAAACCACTCACACACACACACACACACACACACACACACACACACGCACATATGATCTGTGTAATCTGAAAGGCTGCATAACCCATTTGTGAATAGTTTTACCCTTCCCCAAGGTAATATCCAGGACTTACAGTACATGGCCAGGGAAAGTAAGGCTTAAAGCATCGGATTAAAACGTTGTATTGGTGCTAAAAGGTGTCTCACCTACTTTGGGTGAATATCCATAGTCATATACAGTATCACTATTTTGCATAAAACTTATCCAGATCCATGCTTCATTTTTTTTTGTAGATATACATAAACATTTATATTTTTATCAGATAAAAAGAAACACATTTGCTAAATACGTAGTGTCCGTAACCTTTAAAAAAAAATGTTTTACTTCAAATCTTTTAGTGACCTTAACTGTCATTCAGATGAAACTTGGCCAGGTTAGATTACACATGAAACAATATAAACCTGAAGAAGTGTATTATTGTAAAATGCTAAATTGTTAAGATATTGCAACATGAATTTGGCATGGTTACGGACACTACAGATTTTTTTTGTACAGAATGCTTTAATTTTAAGCAACAATTTTTACAGGTCATATGCTTCAAGAGGCTTAGACCAATTTCAGTATCAATACTCATAAAGAAAAATAAATAATTTGCATTTTAAAGGGTGATTGTTTGAAGCGAGACAGTATAACGCTGAAAAATCTCCATTTTTGGGGCTCATATAAACTCATCTCTCGAAAACGTCTGAAGTTAACAACGTAAAATTTTTCGGGAAGACAGATCAATCTCTTCCATATAGCATAAATGGAAGAAAGTTTCACATTGTCCTATTCTATTATACTGTGTGTATAACTTTAGGGAAGAGGCGGGGTAAGTAAGCGGGAGGGACAGGGTTTAGGGAAGCGTCACGGCAGGGGAGTGGAGACGCTTGGGGGAAGAGGAGGACAGCGGAGGAGTTATTGAAGGAGTGGTGGACATCGAGGGGAGAGGAGGGCGTGTCTGGTCTTGTCCAGATGTGTGCTGTGGGTTTCATGGAGTTTGTGTGAGGTGATGAGGAGCACAGCTGGAGTTATTCTGTTCATTTAAAGAAGAATAGAGAGGAGGAGTGAAACATTTAAACACATACTGTATATTAGACGCATTAAGACGCTCTTTGTCCTTCTCTCTCGCTCTCGCTCCTCTGTAGCTTGTCTCACTTCCTCTCACTTCCTGTCTGCGCTGATCTGTTTATATATATATACATACACCTGCTGTTTTACCCTCTAAGCCCTGCGGTGAGTTTTACTATCAGAGATTGACAGTAAAAAAATCTTTATCTTCATTTAATGAGTGCCTGCCCCCTTGTGGTCATCAGGGAAATTACATTTTTTCATTCATCAGCAATAGAAACTGGAGAGGGGGTGCATTCTGATAATAGAGCACAGAACAGATAAAGTGTGTGTGTGTGTGCGTGCAACAATGTCAGGCCTTCATTAAGTGCTATTACTCTTATGTACCACTTCATTTAACATTTATGCATATTCATGTATACACACACACACACACACACGCGCGTTTCTGACAACAAGATTTTTGGTTATGGACCTCAAACCTCTCACCATTTCGATATTGTTAAACTTGTTTCCTTAGTGTGTGTTTTTTGGGTTTAGCATACAGGGTACTTGATTCAGGGTTCAGGGTACCGGGTTCAGCATACAGGTCACTGGGTTCAGGGTACTAGGTTTAGGGTAATAGGTTCAGGGTAGTATTGTGTTGTATTGTGTTAAATGTTAAGAGCGCTGAGATCAGAGTCTTGGATACCAAGGTATGTAGTGTCCGTAACTTTAAAAAATATATATATTTTTTTACTTCAAATCTTACAATCATCTTAACTGTCATTCAGATGAAACTTGGCCAGCTTAGATTTCACATGAAAAGACGTAAACCTGAAGAGCTAAATTGTTAAAATATTGCAACATGAATTCGACACGGTTACGGACACTACAGATTTTTTGCTTTTTAAGTTTTTACCAACAACAACAACAAATTTTTAAAAAATTTAGGCAACAATTTCTGAGCCCTATGGTTACGGGTGCTGTAAGGTTTGGGACGAGGACACTGGGTTGGTTGGTGAGGTCTGAGCGAGCGTTTGGTTTATTACTGTTTATCTCCACTAATACCCTAAAAATTAACATAGCTGTGTGTGTGTGTGTGTGTTTGTGTGGTCACCGGGTGACTCGGCTCATGATTTGGAGTTTCCTTAGAAAGTTCTGGTATTTCTTTCCACCTCACTCACCCATCCTGTCTCTCTCTTCTCTTTTCCCCACACTCACACACACACACACACACACACATTCATCATTTATATTTGCATTTCCTCTTTTTTACCCACTGTGTGCGAGTGTGTGCGCGAGCTGCGAGTCCGTCATTAGCCCCTGTGTCAGCAGTGAGCTTGGACATGTGGAGACATATCTTCCGCACCAAACAGCGCGCGCTTCAGGCAAGTTTACTCCGCTCTGTCCATCCAGTTAGTACAGAGAGAGAGAGAGAGGGAAAGACGAGTGGAGTGAAACACTATGTATTTACAGACATGTCTGCTCTAGATTAGGAATTAGAAAGTTTGGGTGTGTGTGCTTGTGTGTGTAGGAAGTTCTAACGCCAGCTTATCAGAAATAGGCCAGGAAGCACCTGTAGCTGCGGTTTTTTTTTTTTTTTTGGACCCGGGAAGTTGTCACCTGTTTAATATTCACCACACCCCGTCTCGCTGATGAACAACACCATGAGCTCTTCAGCATGCGTAAGGTCACGTCAGCGGTAAAGCCCCAGCTAGCGTTTCACCTCGCGCAGCTTCTAAAAGGGGCAGGGGTGGTTAGCGTGTTCACGTTATCGTAGGTGGGGATGAGTATCATGAGAACGTTATAGTATCATGTCTACCTCTGAGCGTGGAGGTAGAACGATCATTTGCATCCATGATCGACTTGTTTAACGTGTATAACGGTCTCTTTTAAGGTTAGTCAAGTTGGGATTAATGGGATTAATTTAATTGAAGACTTTTACCTTATTACTTGTAGGTGTCCGGGGATTAGTAGGATGTTTTTATTTTATTTTGGGGATTGTTATTATTTGGTAGATGACTGTTGGTGTTTGTGGTGTTATTGGTTATTGGATATTTGTTAGGGATTAGTAGTTTTTTGTTTAGGTGGTGTTAGAATTAGGGATTAGTGGGGATTAATAATTAGTCTCAAGTCTTTTTTGGTAACTGTGGGTGTTAAATACATTCTAAATCAATACCTCTTGATGGAGGTTAGTTGGTTGTTGCTTTTGTGTTTGGGATCAGTGACGTTTGGGATTAGTGGTGTTTGGTAGTTGTGGAAAGAATGGAGTAATAGGTTTTGAGTTAGTAATTAGAGTGGATTTTAAGGATTAGTAGTTTTTTGTTTTGGTGATTAATGAGGATTGTTTCACATGTTACTTGGACTTTTATTTGCATCATTACTGATAGATCACAGGGATTAGTAGGATTTTTTTTTTATTAGCAATTTTAGGGTTTAGCAGTCTTTGGCTAGTGACTATTGGTGTCAGAGGTGTTTTGTATTTGGGAATAAAAAAGTTTTTCTCTTCCTGAGTGTTGATGTTAGGGATCAGTAGTTTTTGGTTTAGTTTCTGTTGATATAAGGATTAGTGTTGATTAGTGATTGCTAATCATTAACACTCTCAATATCCGTAGTGTTTGGTAGTTATGGAAATTACGGTTTAATAGGTTAATTTGAGTTAGTAATTAGTTTGGTTTCGGTGACTGATTAATTAGTAGTGTTGAGTGATTGTAGGTTTTAGGGATTATTTGTTTAGGCGAGATCATACAGTATCAGCATTATTACGAGTAGATGCTGGGGGGTTAGTAGGGTTTTAATTGATGATTGTGACTTTTAGTGATTAGTAGCTGTTGATGTTAAGAATTTGTAGTTTTTAGTTTAGTGGCTGTGGTTTGGATTAGTAAATGGGGTAAGTTTGATTAGGATTGTTATTAGGGGTTAGTGTTTTCTGGTTTAGTGAGTTTTAGTGAGACATATGGATCAGTGGTGTTTTATAACTGGGGATTTTAGGGACTAGTAGTTTTTTTTGGGTTTAGGTATTAGTGCTGTTTATTAATAGTGGATTTAATTGATAAATAGAGCAGGTTTTGGGTTAATTGTTGAAGTTAGGGGTTAGTATTTTTTGACTGATTGACTGGATATCCAGGATTAGGGGTGTTTGGCAAATGTTGATATTAAAGACGATGTTTAGCGGTTTTTGGTTTAGTTACTGTTGATGTTAAGGGTTAGTAGTGTTTTGTATTTGTGGGTTTTATAGATTAGTTTTTTTTTCAGTGACTGTTAGGGTCACTAACAGTAGTTTTGTAGTTTTTAATAGTTTTGTATTAAGTACTGTTGATGTTAGCGATAGTTAGTTTTTGCACTAGTGCCGCTAGATGTTCAGTATTTATAGCGTATGGACAGTGCATGCTATGGTTAGATGTTTTGTACGAATAGCTGATGGTGTTTGAGATTAATAGTTCTGCATCAGAATCAGTGAACGTTAGGGATTAGTAGTTCCTTTGATACTGTGTTTAAGGATTAATGATGTTCATATAAGTTACTGCTGATTTTCTATCAGTGATAAACGTGTTTCAATAATAGTTACTGGTTTAGTCACATAAATTTTTGAAACTGGTGTTTGATTTTTTAAACTGTTGCTGTAAGGGATTAGTACTGTAGTTTTGTTTATCTGAGGAGATGATATCTGGGAACTTAGCAAGTAAACGTTTGTGGGGTTTTTGTTGTTGTTTGTTGTTGTTGTTGTAGTCATTAGGGTTGTTTTATGTTTGTGTACAGTAAGTGTTCTCGAACAGCCGAGTGTGGTGTTTCATAAACAGGAAAGGTTTTTTTTTAAGTGATGATGATTATTATTACACTCTCACACATACGCACACTGCTGGAGAATGTCTTGTAGCTTGTTAGCTGACATTTTACTCGCAGCGTAACTTTAATTAAGCTTCGAGTGTTTTTATGTTTCAGTGAGAAGCGAACGCATGCGGCAGTGTTGAAATAACAGAAGAAACACAGGAAGCTCTACTTTGAGCAAGATTTGTCTCGTCACACCCCTCAGTTTTAGTAACGTGCTCTAAATGCTGAAATGGGGTTGGTATAAACCGAGCTGTACGCTGCACGCTTGGGCTTGAAAGCGCTCGGGTTTGAGCGGTCCGCTAGCCGACCGTCTAGTGCGTGATCGGCTCACTTTAAATTCGGCGCTGATTAACGCTTAAGGTTTGATTTTGTTGCACATGTTAATGATGATTTTCATGAATGAAACCACAGTATAAAGTGGACACGAACATGTTTCGCGTTAGTGTGATGCGGATTTCTTGTGCCCTTAAGTTTGAGACTTCCAGTAAGTGCGCTACATACTGTAGACACTAGTGTTAATTGCGTCAACGGAAATAAGAGACAAAAAAAACGATGTCATAATATCGGAGGGGAAACAGTGGGGCACACAATCACCACAACCCTGGAGAGACGCATCAAGGCATCCCATAATAATCACCCAGTTTTACAGCCTCTTTGTGGTTATTATGTTGCCACATGTTAACATTAATATGTTGTGATGTGTTTTATTTTATTTATTAGCTTAACCGATGCTGAACATGTTAGGCTAATAGGTTAGCGAAATGCTTGTGACTCATACAGTAGGAGCTACAACAGTCTAAGTGGGTAAATTCATATTAATAATAAAAATAATAATTAAAAAAAAAGTTATAAAGCACTATACTATTGTATTGTAGTTTAAAAATCATGGCCATTCAGCAGTTGTTGTGACGGTTAAAAGACACCTTTTAAATGTTAAGATAATTATTTTGTGAAAAACCTTTTTTTTAAAAAAAAGGGTTTTGGCTAGACTAGATGACTGTAGCGTTAATTAATAATAATCTTATTGCTAAAATGTTACGCTATCATTGGTTCCTCTGGCTATATCTAGACTCAAATGCTCAGACTTTTAGTCGATTTAGACAGTCACATTTAAGCCTAAAATTAAGAAATAGCTGCCAAAATGAACACTAATAGACTCGGGTTCAGGACGGGACACGGCTGCCGCTTGTGGTAGAGCGAGATCAGAAACTCTCAGACGTGTTGAAACGTTTTCATTCGTCTTTTGGTGAAAATAGGAAATAAGTGATGAGGCAATAGCGGTCAGTTCTCCTGCACATGGTGTGTGTGTGTGTGTGTGTGTGTGTGTGTGTGTCATCAAGTGAAATGACAAGACAAGTGTGTTGTCAGAATACAGAGGAGGATGTAGGAAGTGATTTTTTTTTTTCTGATGAGTGCAATTCTTCCTTTAGAAAGAATGTGACATCACGTGGGTGGAGAAGGAGTTTGCCAATATTGACAGGAAGGTAAGAACACGCCTACTGTACTGTATAATTTGTGTTTGTAAAGTGAGACATCTCTGAATTTCTATAAACTATATCGATAAAGTATTTACTTTTTTGAAAGTGATGGACGTAAAGGACGGGTGACTGTGAAGGTGATGTTACTTTTTTACCGCTACGAATCCAAAATTCGTTGTTGTTTTTCTTTATTGGTTGGCCGAGCTGGTACTTCTCACTACAAGAGAAAAAGTGCATGGTTAAAAAAAAAATATATATATACAGTATGCATGTTCTTTTTTTCCCCTACGTTATAGAACAAAACTGGATTTTAGGTTTTTTTTTTAAACTGTGAAATAACACACATGGTGTTGGGTAATTAAGTAACAACAGTAAAAGTCAGTTGTTATTTAAAGACGTGACGGTCAGCTGTTCTGGAGCAGTTCTTGCAAGAACAGTATTGTGTCGAGTGCGTTTGCGAAACCCATCGAGCTCCATCATCTGTTCATTGTATATTTTAAATGAACGTCTTCAGCGTTGCTTTACATCGTAGAAAGAAATAAAAAATCATTAGGAAAGACCATGGAGTTAGAGGGGGTGTCTAAACTTTTGAATGGTAGTGTAGGTTGTTTGTGGTGGGGTTTGAATCTTTGTTTTTTTTTTCTTTCTCTTCTGTAATGACAGAACGTTGTATCACGTTACAAAACTTCCCTGTTTTTGCCCCGAACACGAGCGACACGTAAATCTTGCCTGTTTAGCCGTAAATATTCTCGTGGTTATTTTTTCTAATCCCTATAAAAACATCACAACACAATAAATACATGTAGAACGTGACGATGCCCCAGAAACTACAACGGCGTAATGCGGTAAGCACCGGCGGGACGGACACTGAGGTCTTCTCGTCTGTGATAAACTCCGACATGAAGGTGTCCAGTGCACAAACGAGCAAAGCATTATGGGAAAGCTAGATTTATTCCACCTTCTCCTCCATCAGCCTCGCCGAAATTCGGAGCGGAGCCAAGGTTGTGGGTTTAAACACACTGCCTTCTTTTTCATTCTTCTTTCTTGTGTGTTTTATTCTTTCTCTCTCTCTCTCTCTCTCTCTCACTCACACTCTTCCTTCCTGTTCTACTTCCGCTCATATCTTTCACTTTTGGCAAGCATGCATAGTAATACACAAACCCTTGCACACACACACATACACACACACACCCTTAGGCCAAGCTGGCGCTCAGATGGCATTACAGCGGGCAGATCGAGGCGATGGAGAGACGCCCGGGCTAGCAGAGAGATGACGAGATGGAGGGAGAAAAAGACAAAAGGAAGTTCAGAGTGAGGCAGCTACTGAATCTCTACCTGTTCAGGAGGCAGCAGAATAAAGCGCTAGAGAAGGTCGCGAACGGCGCCTGTCCGAGAACCGAGACTAGCAGCATCAAAAGCTCGACAGCGTCCAGCACAGCATCCGCAAGTGAGCAGAGACAGTGGACGGTCAGTGAACACACACACACACACACACACACATGGAAACGTAACACAACTCCGGCGCTTTTAAGCCCTTTTTCCCTCCACCGGCTTCATCTTCAAACCTGAATTGTGGCGTGACTTTTTTCAACTAAAAATGAATCAACTGTAGAGGAAATGTGTGTGTGTGTGTGGGGGGGGGTTGTTCCTCCTCTTTAAAAAGTCTCACCATTGAGATGTGAAAGAAACCATAAAGGCTATTGTTAGAGCGCTTAAAAAAAAATACTAATAATAATCCCAGACTTTTTCTTTTTTTTTTTTTTTTAACGTTTTCTTACTTAAGTGGAAGGTTGATGTGTTATGCTTTGACAGCTCGTGTGTGTGTGTGTGTGTGTCAGCAGCAAGAGTGTGACAAGTGATGCAAGGCTTCGGTCAGAGTTTTCGCTGACATTTAAGTGATGAGTCAGCAGTTTAAACAGCTGCGACGCCACATTTCATGCTGGCACAAATCGCGACACACATCCAACCCGGTAGATCCAGTATATCCCGGACCACGGCGTTTTGGGTATCGGCGTACTGTACTAGCCACATCTCCCTGCTCTTGACTTGGCGGTCGATGTCGTCCCGCTGAAAGGTTTTGATTTGAGGTTTTGATTTACGGCGATACGGATGCGGTGTAGTTTTCTAATCGCCAAAAAAAAAAAAGGTTTTTATTAAACCTAATCAGGAACTTAGGAAGTTTGTTTATCGGTTCATTTAACAGTAACGGAACTCGATTAATGTCGGCAAACATACTTTTATTATTATGATCGTTTGTGCCATTATTTGTATTATATCGCTACCCTCGATACCTACAGTAAGTCTGAACACTTAAGGGTCTGTTCAATCGCTTTATATACACTGTATACAGTACCGGTCAAAAGTTTGGACACAAGTTTGGATGAATTTTTCTACATTCAATAGCGCACGTCGTTGGATAATTAAGCAACAACAGTCAGATGTTATATTAAGACGCACAAGTCAGCTGTTCTGGATCAGTTCTGGTGTGTCCGAACAATATACATGAATATATACTGTATGTTTTTGATGCATCATGTTCATAATAAGGATCCTGACTGTTTACTCTCAGTCGTTAAACACCTGATGTAGGACAAGAACCCCAGAGCACACCTGCTCCTTAATAACCTGCTCACTGAATACTTAATCTGAAGTCTCCGAGTGATTGTCGCTCTTCTCCTGACGCCGTATATCCAATCTTATGCGCCTCACTCGGGATCCGTTGCAGTACAGCTTTTTGAAAGAAGAATACACTCTGTTTTGCCCCAAATCGAAAAACGCTTTCACAAAAAAAGCTGGCTCGAAATATGAGTTGAACTTTTTCTTAAAACACATTTTATGAAATAGTAGAATTTCTTTTCCGCCAGGTATCGGCAGACTGACTACGGGGGACAGTCGTCTAGCCGTCACAGTTTGGCCCTTGTCACAGGAGCTGCAGTTACAATATCTCATTATAACGGCACCTAGAACTGGGTGTGACCTATTACCCAGCGGGTGAACCTTTTGTTCCTGACGTTGACGTGTAAGACCATTAGGTGCTTTTACAAGAGCCGGATTGTGATGAATGGACGACTGGTTCAAAAGTGCAGCTCTTGTGGGAGTCGTTCTTTAAAGAATACAGTCGTTATTAGTACTTAAACTCTAGATCTCGACCATGTGAGCGGTGATCTGTTGTTGTTGTTGTTGTTGTTGTTGTTTTTTTTAATGGCCAATATTTCACACATTCTGCCAGGGGATGTGAACTTACAAGATGAACTGTATATTAAAAAAAAATCTGAAAGAGCTTTAATGCCAAGTACGTTTGCACGTAGAAGGAATTTGTTTCCAGAGATGAAACCACCACACACACAAAACCAAAAATAAATCACTTTATCTCACCTTTATCATCTTCTTCTTTTTCTGTAATTAGCTTTGATTTCATTGGTAGGCGTTTCAACTTTAAGAGGCTGTTTTCTGTCTGAGCTTTAAAAAAAAATTGTAATAGTTTTTGTAATAACACTTACAGTAATTATGTGACTCTACACACACGTTTTTTTTTGTAGTCAAGGCCTGTTTTGTGTTTTTGTGTATAAAAAAAAAAAGAAGAAGAAAAACAAAAGCTGCTTTTGGGATCGAATGAAGAATTATAAATAATAAAAGCGTTATCTGTACGTACATGACCTGGAGTTTCAGTCGGCAGCGTTACTGACTCGTACTGTATCACCCGGTTTCAGGGTCCGATCCGGAGCTGGGGTCACCGTCTGTCGGTCATGTCCTCGGAATTGGGGAAGTGTTAGTGCCATGCTTTGCATAACATCACATCACATCACTTGGAGGCTTTTCTGAGAAGTTGAACTTTGAAACCTTGAACTTCTGAATGCTCTGATGGTTGCAATTTCGAAACCACATTCACACTATTAGAAGAATTGTTTCCCTTTTATGTTTTATGTTTTTAAACATGAAATTTCTCGAGATTTTTGTAAAAAGTCCAGCTTTGCAGATCTGATCAGACAAATAAAATAAAAAACACGTTCTAGCAGATGGACAGATAGATCAGAGAATGTGGTTCTGTATTGAGTGAGTGACTGATGCATAGTGTCTTATTGCCTATAGCTGTAATCTGCCTCACTCGTCTTTACCTTTAATCTTCTCTATTCGACTGTCACTTTTATATTACGCACAGGGTTTGCCTTTTTGTCTATGATACTCACTTTATTCTAAATTTAAATTATTGAACCTGCATTAAAAATCGAATTGAAACTTCTCTAAAGAAATGTGAAAAAAATTATGAAAGAGCATCTTCAGAGATCAGCTTGGTGAAGTTGCATGGAAAGGAATCAGGAGTAAAAAAAAAACAGAGCTAGTAAAAGTTAGAGCATTAAGCATTAGTTAAGGATTGATCAGCCGTGTGTCCGTAAGAAAACCACTTGTTAGTGAGACTCATCAGAAAAAACCCTTAAATTTGTTAGGAAGCAGAAAGACTGGACTTTGGAGCGATGGAAAAAGGTCATGTGACCTGATGAGTCCAGAGCGATGGGCGTGTCAGGGGAAGAAGAGAACCCCATGAAGCGATGCTCCCATCATGCAAAGTGTCCACTGTACAAGCCCCTGGAGACAGTGTTATGATCTGGGGTTGATCAGTTGCTCAGGTCTAGACATCAGCTGACGACCTGAATGCACTGAATGACCAGATTATCTTTAAGCACAACCACTCACATTCAACTCTCTCCTTTTTTTTTTAGGAAGATTTTTAGATTCATGTTTGTTTTCCAGTAGCGGATGTACCAACGTAACACATACGGTTTAGCAATGACGTAGCGTTTTTTTGTTTTGTTTTTGTTTTTGTGTGTGTGTGTTTTGTTTCTATGGCGACAAAGGAGACCACTGAAAACTCTCACCCTGAGCCGTGACGGTGACGAGGTGAAGCACGCGCCCTTGCTTCTTTAACATCTATCTGATTTTATTTATCCAGACGTCGGACCTACGAGTTCAGGGACCGTGAATTTTTTTAAATAACTGGAAAATCTGTGTCTCTGTGCTGTTTTTCATTTCAAATCAATCGTGGTTTATGTACGGACTAATGGTCAAATTATTGGTCACTCTCTCTCTCTCTCTCTCTCTCTCTCTCCACATCCTAATATTAAATGTATAGGAGAAGAAAAGAACGAGTTTGAATCTGTCGAGAAGACAGAAGACCCGTCCCTCACTGTAGACATTACTGTATCTGATATTTCTTCTGTTCAGTGTGATGTATTTTGAGCTGCGAGTTCCTGCTGTGGTTTTAATATCAGTAAACTGGTGGTGGGTTTTGTTTCCCATAACTGTTCTCTGAGGTGTGGTTCCTCTGCTTCTTTTTTCTCTACTCTTTCCTGATTGCGAGAGCCAATGTACACTGTAGAAAACACAGCTATCATTATTATTTTTATTGTTATTGTTCTTCTTGTTATTATTGTCGGTGGTGATTTCCTGACACTAGCGCCGAGACCTCAGGAGGCTTTAATAGCTCCATCAGAGCGTGTGAATACGGTAAAGTTCTTAGGTTCAATTATTTAGAGCTGTTGTGGTTTCATGGGGCAGAACCAGAAATCACACTGAACCTAGGGCGAGCCTTACAACACCTCTGTTTACATTTGTCGCAACCGTCACTTGGCATTTTTTAGAAAGCGCTGGTTGCTAGTCGCAAAAACAAATCGTTAACCCTTTAATTGGCAAGATTTATGGTTGGAGTCAAACAAAAATGTTGTAGATATGTGTAAACTAATCGAATAAATCAGTAAAAGGAACAAGTGTGGGAGAAACAAGCCCCAAAGACAAACACACACACACACACACACACATACGGTGGTGATTTTATCACACATGCGTGCTTGAGCTCCGTAGACCTTCATCAGCGACTAGAAAATGGAGGTTTGTTTTTCTAATTTAATCTTTAAAATATGTCGAGTCGAACTCAATTCAACAGTAGTAATTGTTTAAAGGGTACCTATCATGCAAGATTCACTTTTTTATAATTTTTTAAAGCGTTAAATTATTAAACGTCATCAAAGTATTAAATAAAAAAGAAATTGAAGCATTTCGTTGCTTTTCGTCCTTAAGAAAAAAAGCTGATTCGATTTCCCCCGTATTGTGACCTCATATAAGAAGCTGTTGCTCAGCTCTGCTGTTCTGTGGTGGGCGTGGCTCAGCAATACCTCATTCACTGTACACAGACCCTGTAATGGAGCTTTTGGAAGAAATAATGGAGGATTTCAGCTCGATGATTAATACACACCTCTGAGACCTGCGTTGGCTTATTAATCAAGAAGTAAAATATGGGACCTTTACGCATGTAGCATGTGGCTGAGAAATGGATGTTTTTTTACTTTACCCCATCTGTGTTTGTGTAGAACAAAAACTGCATTGTGTAAACACTAGAGATGGGGAATTCAGTCATGAATCGCGATTCTTTTGACTCCAATCGGTTGTTTTGGTTTTTTTTTGTCCAACTATTTTTACATTTATAACAGAGATGAGCCGGTCGATCAGCCAGAGACCAGAATTGTCTGGTTTTCAGTTTGATTAACCATGACCGGTGATCAGATTCAGATATAAAACCGTTCTGTTAAATTACCAAGCGCAGAAGCTTCCGAGTGGCGCAAAAATAGAGAAACGCATTTCTATACACCGCAAGGACTAGTTAGTCGAAAATCGCATGTGGATTCTAACAAGCTCGTAGCCACTCAACCCGCGCGCTCACTGTCGAGTTCCGTGACATTAGAGGCGTTTGAGGTGGTAAAACGTTGCTGTTTCTTTCTAATCCTACAGGTGGCGCCTTTTGAACTATTCACACGTTTTCATCCCGAATTATTTGCTACGGTTGTTAAGAAATTATAATTATGGCGGAGGACAGAGATACACGCTGCTCAGTTATAATGCATGACTAATTCTGATTAAACTCTAAGTTCGATCGCATTGTAGAGATATCGAGTATGTAAATGTAGCTACTAAGGAAAAATATCATTAAAATATGTTGAAAGAGGTTCAATTTAAAAGCTACAGAAGGACGCAGAGTTAGCGGCGTGACCTGTATACCACCGAAACATAACCTGTGTACAGTGTTAGACTGTTTGTGCTTTGTTTACATGTGAGGAAATGGGACGCGGCTTCAAGGAATGAAAGTTCCAGCGCTGTTGTTCTTGACCTACTTAGCACTAGAGCTTCTTTACTGACTTATTCTAAATAATAAACCTTTTATCATGGAGTCAGGGTTAAATTGTCAGAAGGAGCAGGTCCTAATGATCTTAGCAGCGTTGTCCACGTTAACTGTCTGGGAAGGAATAGACACAAACCCCTTGTGGTTTTCTGGTGAGCGATTTTAAAGTTTAACTGTGAGAAGTCTGGACACCTGAGCCATCGTAGCAGGAGCAGACTCCGCCTAAATCCTGATTACACCTGTATACCTTATCTACAACAAGCTAGATAGCTAGCTTAGCTTTAGCATCATGTGGCTAATCTTAATTTATACACTAGAGGGGTGGAGCTTGTTGCAGGAGACTTTGGAGTACAAGACGGGGTGCACCTTGGACAAGGCGCCAACCCATCGCAAGGCAAACATAAACACACACTACCCAGACTCACACACTCATTCACACACTACGGGCAATTTAGGAACACCAGTTGGTTGGACTGTGGGAGGAAACCGTAGTACACGGAGGAAACCCACCAAGCTCAGTGGGAAAACATGCAACCCGACCCGAGGCGGCTCCCTCTGAGCTTGGTGGGTTGGTCATTTAAGGAACTGCACGTTTTGGTGCACTTCCACCTTTCTGAAACCGAGGGGTCGCGCTTGATAACGCATACAATGTTTCTGCTCTGTGTCGCAGGAAGATGACGTCATCAAAGAGATCAACATCACGCATGTGGTCAAAGAGGGAGCGGAGAAGGCAGACCCCTCGCAGTTCGAGCTTCTCAAGGTGCTGGGACAGGGCTCCTTCGGAAAGGTGAGTCCGTTCAGCCGTCAGGTCTCAGGAGCATGATGAATGACATCATACAGATACAGGTCCAGAGCTTCATGGATGTATGGGGTGATATTTAACATCCATTTGTTTGAGTAGTGCCAGATGAACCTCAGGATTTTAGAACACACACACACATTGTAGAGTTTTTGCAGACCAGTGTTGCTGGAGGGGGAATGATTGTGACAAGTGAGGTATAAAGCATCATTTTATCATTTCAGGTGTTTTTGGTGCGGAAGGTGACACCACCTGACAACAATCAGCTCTACGCTATGAAGGTTCTCAAGAAGGCCACACTTAAGGGTATACACATGCAAAACACTCACACACACACACCCACACACATATTTCAAGGATACTGATGCTTTCAGTTATGCCAGTGGTCTTGTATATTTTCCCACACTGAAACACACACAACACAACAGTGATTCACACACACTTACACACACAAACAAGAATGTTCAGTAAGAGCTGTAGCTGCATTCACATCTTCAGGATGTTTACTTAAAGGGTACCATTTAGTGGTTAACCGTGTGTGTGTGTGTGTGTGTGTGCGTGTTTGTGGTTTTTGTCTCTGCAGCTAGCACTGAACCTCCCTAACCTCGTTTTTCTCTCTTCTTTATTTTCTCCTCTTTGTTGTCTTTCTTTATTCGTTCTGTTTCTTTCTTTGGTGCTTTGCGAAAGCAGCACTCGTTCCTGCTTTCTTTTTTGCTCACTGCTCTCGCGTTGCGGTTCTAATGCAGCTGCAGCTCTGCCCTCAACCACAAACACACGCGCACACGTACACACACACGCTCTCGCACTCATAGTGCTTTTAACTTCCAGTATCTTAGTGGTCTGCTTTTAATTAATTAAAATAATCAAGTATACACTGCACCATAGTATTTAATTGTACTCTAGGCTTTTAGCGTTCCATTAAATTACCAACATCATTTATTTTTCTCACAGATTTTTTTTTTTTCTCACTGGGTTTGTTTTTTCCCCTTTTTTTTTGTTGCACATCCTCCTTCACTTCCTTCATTTCATGCATGATGTATGATGTGCATCATTGAATGTGATCAGTGACTCAGCTATGGAAAAGACCAACTCAGACAAAAATCATTTGACTCAGCAATATCATTTCCGACACGTGCATGAATCGTTCATTTTTAATTTGGTAGACTTTCAGTACACCATTTTAATTGACAGCATAAATAATATGCGTTTATTCCAAGCCGTTTCTGCATCAATCTATTATTATGTTATATATAATTTTAATTATGTTATATATAATTTTAATATTGTTTTTGTACGTTAGGAAACTAGATGTTAATATCTGCTATAGTTATTAATAGTGATTATTTAGTAGTAATTAATTGTTAATACTAAGAGTTACTAATCTACTAACTATATGTTAGAAGAGGTGACATGGATCTTGATCTTGGGTAGATGTAAAGATTCCTTAAGGTGAATATTACTCAAGTAAAAGAAGAAGTTCTCATATAATATTCAGCAGGTTTCGCCTCAAATACTACGCGCCAGTGTGGTTGAGTAGCTCAACGCCAGTAAAAACTGTCCTCTAATAAAACTACTCAAGTGAACTACAGATACGTGGAATACGTGTACGTAAGTAAATTAAAGAAGTAGTTAAACTTAATTACTGTACCTTAGTCTTCTTGATATTGATATTTATATTTAATACTGTAACTGCTAAAAATCTAAACTGGACTTTTAAATCATAGTAGATTTTGTTTTATTTGAATTCTATGTCTAAATACACACCGATCAGCCATGACATCATGACCACGGACAGGTTAAGTGAATAACACTGATCAACATAGCTCATTACAATGGCATTATGGAGGTGGGTGGGGTATATTAAGCAGCACGTCAACATTGTGTGCCTTAAGTTCATTGTGTTAGAAGCAGAAAATTAGCAAGTGTAAGATTGGAAAACTAGTGAACTGGTGGGGGACAGGGTCAGGGGCAACCAAGGTTCACTTAATGCACGTGGTCCACCATGTAGTCCGATCTAAAAGAAGAGCTGAACAGGTTAATTCCGGTCCTGATGTAAAGGAGTCAGAACACACAGCGCATCAGAGGGTGCCTCCCATGGTGACCCGTATCCTCCACCAAAAGAGTCCTATGGAATTGGGCAATCACCAAGCCTGTTTACTCCGATCCTATGAATTGGATGTTGCTTTTGTTGCTTATTTATTTCAGAATATTGTTTTGTACCCTAGTGAGAACTTTACAGCAGAAGTTTGTCTGAAGCACTAATTATTGTTCACTCTAAATCTGCGCAAAATGACTAAAAACTAGATGCAATTCAGTTGAATCTGTTCCTAGATCCGTTTAATCTTTTCATGTTTTTTGTATCACTATGACTATAAATTATAATGAATTGTTTGTTCAATCCGCAGTAACACCTCATCTCACAACGTTCACGCTATATAATTACTGCGTTGCTGTTACTCAGAGCTAGCATTGGGCCAGTATCAGGGACAGAATCTCCACACAAGGCTGTATGCTTGTCTAACTGCTGATCAGGAAGCACTGCTGGTAGAAAGAAAGAAAAAAACGCTGTTTGTCTAAAAAATGCAAAGCGCTTGGGAAAAACCCACTTGTCTTGACTGACTGAATTCTGATAGAAGGCCAACATGAGATCTGTCTTAACTTTAGGAAACCACGCGGACGAGCTGCGTTTAGAGATCCTGTTATGCAAAGAGCCACTTAAAGATAAGTTAAAGAAGAAAAAAAAGCGGACAGTCTGCCTAAAGACATAAAACCAACTCTGTTAGATAAGGTCTGATTCTCGTACACAAGAAATTTTTGACCCAGCTGCTGGATAGTGAAACAGATTGATCTGATTAATTTGTTCTGCTTATAAATGAGGATAATAAATTTTTTTGTCTCATTTTGAACTTATTCCATTTAAACACGTGATGATTGTGGCCATTTTACTCAGTATTTCACATAAACAATATTTCAACGCCCTTGATCAGTGTACCTTCCTCAACAAGCGCGAGAAATCAGATCAAGTGTTTACATGACTAATCCAAGAAGGAAGTGTTCAAATCAAACCAAAGACTTGGGAT
Organism: Clarias gariepinus; assembly: GCF_024256425.1. Classification (NCBI taxonomy): domain Eukaryota; kingdom Metazoa; phylum Chordata; class Actinopteri; order Siluriformes; family Clariidae; genus Clarias; species Clarias gariepinus. Next base: position 3,668,609 of record NC_071112.1, on the reverse strand, counting down.
GAAACCGTACACACAATCATTTACCAACACCACTTTCTGCACATTACAGCAATTCGGCTGGGAGTTACTGTTACAGTGCATCCCCTATACGGTCCTGGCTTAGCTCCAAACCATTTCCACATAATTGGAACATTAAAGGAGTTCCTGGGAGGCCAGCGTATCAGACTTGAAGCAGACGATCTGATCATGGCTCTGGTGTCTAGAGTTTATGAGAGTTTTTACTGTACTCTTAGATCTGTGATCTGTTAAAACGTTCTGCCCAATCGAAAGTCCCACTTTGACTTGAACACCCCTTGTATTTATCAATTGAACAGTTTATCAAAGTTTATACATTCGCTTTTCATTTAGATCCGGCTGTATTGGCTCAGACTGTACTGATTTAGGTGTTCAGACTGTACTGATTATTTATTTGTTTTTATTTAAAACAGCACTTAATACAAGTGCTAGTTACTCTTGCTAATGTGCTACCGATGGCGCCTTTCATGTTTACGCCAGATTGTTTCTCACCTGTTCTCTCCCGACACCACAAGTTCAAATCTCAGGGGAAATCCCTCCGCCAAGTGAAAATGACATCTGTACCATCAGTGCTAGCTCTCTGATTCACATGGCTGAGACGAATCCTGTTCTGTATATGACTCACTGTCTCAAATGCCATCATGTTCTACATTTCTTATCTGCAGTAGAGAACAGTGCTTAGATTTTGTCCCTTTTTTGTCCCCCAAAATCTTTTCACAGCACCTAGTTTGATTTTCCAGTCTTTAGTTTCCTTTACATTTTAACCTGCTGAGTTAATCAGTGATGATCAATGTTTTGTACGCAAAGTAGTACAGAGAGAAGTTTACAACATTATTAACATAACAGATACACAACCAGTCAAATGGTTACACACACAGACTGAATCTGTTTTAATTGTAAGTTTTTGATGTAGTTTTGGGGTGAGGCGTGTCACTGTCTCTGCTCCACTCCTCTATTTGCTTCTGTTTGTCCTTATTTGATGTACACCATTGATTTCTTTAAAACATATTAGAACATCAGCTGTGTTTCTCGTGATGTTCATTTATCATCTGATACTCTTTTCCATCTTTTTCTTTTTTTTTCTTTTCTCCGACAGTGCGTGATCGCGTTCGGACTAAAATGGAGCGAAATATCCTGGCAGATGTCAACCACCCGTTTGTAGTCAAACTCCACTACGGTAAGTCAAATCCAGCTCACTCTCTCTTCTTTCTTTTCTCCTTCTATAACATTTTTTACCCATTGGATGGATGGATGGAAGAATGGGTGGGTAGATAGACAGACTGATGTAGGGACTGTTGAATAGATAGATGCATTGTTCATTGGTTGGATTGATGGATTGATGGATGGATGGATGGAGGAATGGGTGGAAGTCCTGAAATAGCATGTATATAGATGGATGGGGTAGATTAATGGATGGATGGATGGATGGATGGATGGGTAAGTGGTTGGATGGATAGATGGAGGAATGGATGGGTAAGTGGTTGGATGGATAGATGGAGGAATGGGTGGAAGTCCTGACATTGAATGTTTATGGATGGATGGATGGTTAGGTAGGTTAATGGAGAGGTAGGTGGATGGATGGACAAGTGGATGGATGGGTGGATGGTTGGATGAATGGGTGGGTGGAAAAGTAAGTGGATGCATTTCTGGTTGAATGGATGGGTGGGTGGGTAAGTGGATGGATGGATAAATGGATGGTTGGGTGAAAGCATGGATGGATAAGTGGATGCATGGATGGATAAGTGGATGCATGGATGGATAAGTGGATGCATGGATGGGTGGGTGGGTAAGTGGTTGGATGGATGGATGAATGGATGGGTGGTTAGATGGATGGATGAATGGATGGGTGGTTGGATGGATGGATGGATGAGTAGGTAGACTGACTGATGTAAGGACTGTTGAATAGATAAATGCATTGTTCATTGTTTGGATTCATGGATGGATGGATAGATGGAGGAATGGGTGGAAGACCTGACTTTGCATGTATATAGATAGAAGGATGGATGGTTGGGTAAGTTAATGGAGGGGTAGGTGGATGGATGAATGGGTAAGTGGATGGATAGATGGTAAATGGATGGATGGATGGATGGATGGATGGATGGGTGACAAACAGATACAGTGACGAGAAATGGCTTTTAGTATTTTAGCATAATCTGTGTGTGTGTGTGTGTGTGTGTAGCCTTTCAGACGGAAGGGAAGCTGTATTTGATTCTGGATTTTCTACGAGGAGGTGATCTCTTCACCAGACTGTCAAAAGAGGTACAGTTTCTCTCACTCTCTCCGTCTCTCTCTCTCTCTCTCAGCTGGTCAAGGCATCATTAGAAGATTAAAGTGTGTGTGTCTGCTCGTCAACCACACACACTTTATAACCTCTTACACACTCCGTACACAGTTCAAACGATTGTTCTGTGTACTACTCATCGCTCTCATTTCTCTTTTCACTGGAATAAAACTTATTACTAATACTCTCACAGACTCGCGCTTGTCTCATGACTCTGTGGGTATGTCTGTGTATAATGACTTTGTGTGTGTGTGTGTGTGTGTGTGTGTGTGTGTGTGTGTGTGTGTGTTTTCACCTTTTCAGGTTATGTTTACGGAAGAGGACGTGAAGTTCTATCTAGCGGAACTGGCTCTGGGTCTGGATCACCTGCACGGTCTTGGCATCATCTACAGAGACCTAAAGCCTGAAAAGTAATAGAGAGCACACACACACACACACACACACACACACACACACACACACACACACACACACACAGAGTATCATTCTCTTTTCCTCTATTCGGCTCGACTAGTTTACAAAGAGATATTATCTGCATCTGTTGCCTCAAAGAGTAAAAGTTTGTAGATTGAAAAAAAAAAAAAAAAAACCTTAGTTGAGTAGAAACGAGTTTCTTTTTCTTTATTTTTATTTTTTAAATGTCAGAAATGGCCCGGATCATACGGAGTGTGAGGAAGCGCGCCTGTATAAAAGGATAGAGTGAAGCACAGTTGGATGTGACATTATATTAAAGTCTGTAGAAGAGGAAAAGTGTAGAAATGTTTCTGTCTGAATAGACGCGTGTTACTCGAGCAGGCCAGGAGCAGCGCAAGGAAATTAGTGACGTGAGTTTAACGTGGGAGACGGAAAAAGAAACCGGGTGAGATGGACTTAATTGAATAATGTATGTAGCATAATAATATAGAATATGATATGATAGAGGTCCAAAATGAAATCATCTACTGTATGTTTAATAGCGAAGGTAAGAGCATTTCCACATTCACAATGCGAGAAAAGATTTCAAGGGACTGGGACTAAACAGCTGTGTAGCCTTAAGAACAACCCTTATCAGTGAGATTAATTGAGGCTTTAGTTTGCTGGGGAGCGTGAAAATCGGACTGTGAAGCGATGGGAAAAAAAAGTCATGTGTTCTGATGAATCCAGATTTACCCTGTTCCATCATACCCACTGTACGAGCCTGTAGGGGGCAGTGTTATGCTCCTGATAGTCATGAATGTACTGAATGACCAGGAAGGTTTTTTTTTTCTCCCCTGATGGCACAGACATATTCCAGGTCGATGGTGCCAGGATTCACAGGCTTCGGAAAGTGGTTCAGGGAGCATGTGACATCATTTTCAGACATGGATCCGCCACCACAGAGAATAAATGTTATCGTTAATAAGTGTTATTGATGTCGCGGGTGTAATCAAAGCGGAGGGCGGGCAGCGTTTCATCCTGTGCTGCAGTACATCACAGGATCAGTGTGTAGTGGGTGTGATTGTGTGTGTGTGGTTTCTTTACTCAGCACTACCACGCTCTTAGTTATGTTTTAACTCTCTCTGATTTTCTTCATTCTTTTTTCTCGATTGTTCCTGTTGTTTTTCTTTTTTTTTTCTCATTGCACTTGCTGCTGTGGTGCAGCTGCAACTCTGCGCGCACGCACACACACACGGATACACACACACACACACAGATACACAAATGACTAGAAAACTCTTTTTAAAATTATATGCAACTTTCAGGTTTGCATTTTAATAGGTGTGTGTGTGTGTGTGTGTGTGAGAGAGAGAGAGAGAAAAGGTGTTATTCTTGTATTTACTCACCTTATCTCAACCTGCTGATCTGTTTCAGCATCCTGTTAGATGAAGAGGGGCACATCAAACTCACAGGTACACACACACACACACACACACCCACACACACACCCACTATGCTTATACTGTAGATCAATGCTGCTGAGGTTGTTTTTTTTATTGGGGAAGGGGGGTCAAGACTTTTGCACACTACTATAAAATGTCTTTTTTTTTTTGTTACATCAGGGGAATTACAATTCATATAGAATTTGTATAACCGTATTTATTTGTTAGTTTGTTTATTTATTGTCCTGAACTTTCTACCCCCCAAAAAAGACAAAATTTGAACACTTCGTATCAGCAGCGCTTCTCCTGGTTTAGTCGAGTGATTAAGGTTTAGATTAAATCTATTCAGGTGTTACAGTAATAGTGAAATAACACATACAAGTCATAGCTAAACCCACAATCATTTTTCTTTTTTTTTTTTACAAGTTAGCAAGAAAGTTATAAAAATCTACGAGGTGTGTTCAAGTCAAACCAGGACTTATGATAGCATTTCTTTTGCCCCCAGCCACGTATTTGGTCCATTAAAGGAGTTCCTAGGAGGATTTCTTTAGATGTAGTGAGAAAAGACATAAAGTTAGTTGGTTTAGAGTCAGATGGAGGCAGATGATTCGCTGAGGGCGACCCCTGAATGGGAAATGCTGAAAGACGAAGAAGGGAGTTCCTGGAAGGCCGGCGTTCCAGACGCGAATCAGGTGGTCCGATCGTGTGTACAATATAGTGTGTACTGAGAAGACTTTCTACCTTGATGGTGTCCAAACACTAGTGTAACACTGGGATAAGTGCATTAGTGTAGCAGGAGATTATATAAAGGGAAATAAATTATATAGATGATAAATTCTGCACAATCAAAAGTCCTGGTTTGACTTGAGCATCCCTTGTAAAATACTTACGAATGATGGGAACCACATGGATAAACAGTTATCTGATGATCAGGTCACGCCTTGCTCTGAGTCATGTGTATTGTTTTTAACACTGAATATCATTACGATCGTGTTTTTATTCCACACCTCAGGCATTTACCGCTTGCTCCACCCACAGTGACTCTTCACTCCTGTCTTTGTGCAGATTTCGGCTTGTGTAAGGAGTCCATAGACCACGAGAAGAAGGCTTACTCGTTCTGTGGGACGGTGGAGTACATGGCCCCCGAGGTGGTGAACAGGCAGGGCCACATCCACAGCGCCGACTGGTGGTCATTCGGGGTACTAATGGTACGCAGGGTGTTTTTTTTATTTATTTATTTTTTTTATTCGATCCTAAGTCTCCTGTAAAAGATTTTAATTTAAGGAAAAAAAAATATTTACTTGAGCATGAAATGAAAAAAAAGTTATTAATGCTCTCTTTGTTCAAAATGTTTTGTGTGTGTGTGTGTCTAGTTTGAGATGCTCACAGGATCTCTACCTTTCCAAGGGAAGGACCGTAAGGAAACGATGAACCTCATCCTAAAGTAAGCTGAAATTTTAATCTGTAACATAAAGCAGAGAGAGCTGCAGTTAAAACGTTGCTCTTGCGTCGTTCACAGATGGGACACTCTCACTAGGTGCATTTCTTACCTAATCAGAGGTTAAATCTCAAGAGTTTTTAGACGATTAGAATCAAAAACGCACTCAATTTCCAATACGGAAATGAACAGAAACATGAAACAGAACCCGTTGTTTTTTTTTCCGCCTTTACCCTCTCACATCCGCTCTGCCCCACCCTCTATTTCTCTCCAAACATAATATTCATGATTCATCTTTAATATTTTTAGCCCCATCCTTGTTCTTCAGTCTTCCTTCTTTAAAAGGAAAAACGGATCACCCCTGCAGCAGTGTTTTACAGGAACACTTTAAGTTCCTGGCCTGTAGTTTCAGGAACCTTTTGAGTTATTCATGAAGCAGAAACTATAAGGCTGGATCTCCGTGGGATCGACTGATGCAGTAGTTTCTGTGTGTGTGAGGGTGTGTTTCTTGGGCCTCGATTGGGTTCAGACAGGCCAAAAACTTGGAGGTTGGACTTGATTTTGTTTTCACAGATATGGTTTTACAAATGTTCCACTAATGTTAGGATTATGTTCATGGAATGAAGTAATCCAGCGTAAAACTGCTCAGCATCAGTCTCTTCATTTAATCCTTTAAAGGTTCCATATATATTTCCTATTTCTTTAAAGATAATTTATTTCACTCCTCCTGCAAATGTGTTTTTTTTTTTTTTTTTGTGTTTATGTAAATGAGTTACTGCAGAGCCACGCCTCCAGAGAACGACTGGAGTACTTCTTATATGAGGTCACAATAGGAGAAAAATCTACATAGGACAAACAGCAGGGATTTTTTTTTTTTTTTTATTTTTTTTTTATTATTATTCACACTGGAGATCCTTTCTGAACGTCTCCACATGACTAAACAGTGAATTTTGCATAATAGGTGCTGTTTAACATGCCTTTTAAATTTAAACTGATTCTTATTTTCTAATGTTTTCTTCTGCTCTTTCTCCTCTGTTTTTGTCCATGTGTGTCTCTGTCTGTCTCTCTCTCTTTCTATCTGTGTCTCTGTCCCTGTGTCTCTGTCCCTGTGTCTCTGTCCCTGTGTCTCTGTCCCTGTGTCTCTGTCCCTGTGTCTCTGTCCCTTTGTCTGTAGGGCGCGGTTAGGAATGCCCCAGTTTCTAAGTGCTGAAGCTCAGAGCCTGCTAAGAGCACTTTTCAAGAGAAACCCCACCAACAGATTAGGTAACATCCCCTACACACACAAAAATACACACACACACACTTTCGCTCTTTCGTCTTACTGTCCTTTAAAGATACTTTAGCTGACACAGTTATTAATGCAGCATTAAGTTGACATCAGTAACCAAAAGGAAACACCGTGTCTTAATGTTTTAATACAATGTCATGTGTTTGTGAGGGTTCTCACTAACGGTCCACTTCATGCATGTACACACACACACAGACACACACACACACACACATACAGTGTGCGCAAAATGCATTATCAATTGAATTCTGATTTGTGTTTATGTTACTGACTGATTTCAGGCTCAGGTCCAGACGGTGCTGAGGAAATCAAACGACACTGCTTCTTCTCAACTATTGACTGGAACGTAAGATTACAATTTTTTTAAATTGTTCGATAATTTTTTCCCCTGTTTACATGCGTTTAGATTATAACTGTGAGGTTAAAGTGAGTTCAGGTCAAATTGCATGAAACTTTAAATGCTAATCAGTTTTTCTAACCCGTTAAACACAAACTACAAGACTAATGTAGTGAACAAATAGCTTTTAAATTTGTACAGACCGTGCATCATCACATAAAGAATGATTAAGGGCGGGGCAAGACTGTATAACGAACATAATTAGTCCTCTACAGCATTAATTAAGCAATCATCAGCATTCTTCTGGTATCACAGCTTTTTGTGTACAATAAATAAATAACGTCATAACCTGTCTGGTTATGTCTGTATTTAATGTCGTGGAATGTTCAGGACATTAGAGTTATTATGCATTCTCACTTTGTGTCTGTGTGTCAGGTATAAAGCGCTCTCGGCTTATTAACATTATTAACGTCTGTCCTCTGTTTCATGTTTCAGAAACTCTTTCGTCGGGAGATCAAGCCACCGTTTAAACCAGCCGTGGCTCGACCCGACGACACCTTCTACTTCGACTCCGAGTTCACCTCACGCACCCCTAAAGGTGAGAGGCTCGAGTGTCAAGTGTAGAAATAAAACATTACCAGGTTATATACAGGACTGTGTAAAAGTCAGAGATTACACCTTAAACACACATTTAAAGCTCACTAGGAGCAGACAGTGATTAAGGAATATATACAGAATATAATTCCATTGTCAGTTAAACTACACGACAGCGAGTGCTATTGTGCTGAATATCAGCACAGGCAGGAGGAGCAAAAGTGGTGAATCAAGGATATCGCGGCCGTGCTGATATCCAGCACGACCTGCAGTGATTATGCTTTTTGTGATACAGCTACACAAACAGCATTTATCATCAACCGATTAGAATTTGTTTAATTATTCAACCAACACATGACATACAGTATACAGTATCTTCAGCGACTGGCGGAATCAATAACCCGTGACTGGGGGAGATGGAGATTGGAATTATAACAGGGGGGTGTTACTGTGTAAAACCCTCCAAAAGTGAGGAGGATAAACTATGGAGCTGGTGGACTGTCCTGAGAAACTTCAGAGATTTACTTTATATTTCCACTTTAGAATATCAAGGCAAGTTTATTTGTGTAGCACATTTCACATTTCAGCCACAATAGTAAGTCAAAGTGCTTTACATAAAAGAGAAGAAAATACAGTAAAACCTTGGATTGCGAGTAACACGTTTTGCGAGTGTTCCGCAAGATGAGGAAATATTTTAAATAAATTTTGACTTGGAAAATGAACAAGTCTTGGTTTACGAGTACCGAGTATCACGCATGCGCTTCTTGGTTTGACGCCAGCGTCACGTGATCACAACTGAGCCAATAGTTTTCCTCTTTATTTATTGGGGGCTGTGGAACGAATAATTTGAGTTTTCATCATTTCTTATGGGAAAATTTTATTTGGTTTACGAGTGTTTTGAAATACGAGCCCACTTACAGAACAAATTGTGCTCGTAATCGAATGTTCCACTGTAATAATAAAATAAGATAAAAAAAAATCATAGCAATGAACTTTTAAACCTATTTAAAATTTGATTTAAAAACATAATAAAACAGTTAAAAGTATATAAGATAAATATAAATTACAGTGCAGTCAGCACTGACCCGATCGGAAGGAAGTTTCATTGGGATGAAAACTGGGACCTAATCCTTTTTAGTATGTGAAACAGTTAAACTGTGATCTTAAATCTGAATCATTTCATCCGGAGTGATAAAATATTGTCCATATCTATGTAGCTAGTGAGAATGCCAGAGACCAGGTCTATAAAGGACGGGTTTAATTCAGTATTTAATCATCAGACGTGCGTCACTCTTTTAATGAAGAAGCCCACCAATCCTGTTCTCTAGTGATGACTTTAGAAAATAACTTTTTTCCACAAAAAAAAGAAGGTCCAGAAACAGTTCTATAGCCGTGGCCAGAGGTGTTGAGTCTGACACAAATATTAATTTTCATTCATTTGCATCAAGTCTGATGTTTCAGTGTGTTTAGATCATTTTGTCAGATGTTACTACGATATCCAGAGGTAGAATCACAAGATCACAGCCATGAATAAAGACAAGAACAAACATCCAAGAACAGTTTGGTGATGAACAAATGCCTTTTCCAGCATAATGGAGCTCAGAATGGAAACTCCACAGACCTTAATCCAATTAAGAACTTGTGGTCGATCCTCAAGAGGCAGGTGAACAAACAAAAACCCACAAATTCTGACAACAATTGATCAGGATGTGGCAAAGGTGTTGCATAGACTGAATGTAATTGTCAATAAAAACCTTTGACGCTTATGAAATGCTTGTAATTATAACTCAGTACATCAAAGTAACATCTGACCAAAAGATCTACAGTCTAGATTATAATCTCCTTATATGGTAATCAAGGTCTGTAAAGGGAGTTGTACTGTTGTTGTTTGCTGTAAATTTATCTGTACTGAAGTTATACATTTGGAAGTTTGTGTACGTGTGTGTGTTAGACTCCCCAGGTATTCCCCCGAGTGCCGGAGCTCATCAGCTCTTCCGCGGCTTCAGTTTCATAGCCACGGCGCTGCTGGAGGAGGAGGGCACGGAGGAGACGCCGCAGCCCCCTCCTCACCCTGTGGTCCAGGTGAGCGATCTGTGTGTGTGTAAGACCTCATTTGCGAAACTCCGCCTCCTCGCTGTCTTTAGAATTTTTCTATTTCCTTGTATTATTGCATCATTCGATTCGTGTGCAGCTCATTGATGTAAAAAAAATCTAATGTAATTATTTAAAAAAAAAAAAAGGAAGTGAAATGGAAATAAAAGCACAGCAGCCACTCGTTCCGTATCAGTGGGGTAAAATAAACGCCATGTACAGAATAAACATCGCTGGCTGGAACAGCAGATGTGAACCAGCAGGAAACACTTATACTCATGAGCATGAAGTTGCTCTCGGTTACCACTAGATGGAGATGTTTGTACAGGGAAAATAAAAGTTCACATTCAGCTGAGCTGTGCAGGATTAGTGTATTTCGGTTCGAGAAACATAAAAGAGCATTATGCAAGCTTGTTTTAATGCAATATTGATGAAACACTCTGTATGCGTGCACTTATTTTTTTATGGTATATTATTAATGTGTGTGTGTGTGTGTGTTTGAGAGCAGCAGCTGCATGGTAAGAACACCGTGTTCAACGATGGATACGTGCTGAAAGAGGACATCGGCATGGGCTCTTTCTCTGTGTGCAAGCGTTGCGTCCATAAAGCCACCAACACGGAATACGCAGTCAAGGTCTGTCCCTAATACACACACACACACACACACACACACACTGCCGTGACTTAGACACTCAGAGGATGTCAGTAGATTGTTAATGTGGTTGTTGATATTAATGAGTAATAAGTGTAATTTGTGCTGAAGGTAATCGATAAAACAAACACCGATCCTTCTGAAGAGATCGAGATCCTGTTGCGGTACGGCCAACACCCCAACATCATCACGCTCAAAGATGTAAGTACACATTGAAGACCAAAAAAAGACATATCATAAACATGTTGTTTATATCTCGCACCCAGTTTAAGTAAAACATGTAAGGAATTAAACTGATCGATGATAATCAAGAATAAACTCTAATCAAAGAGTTGATTATTTTCCTATAAGTGCGTGCCCCGTTAGTCGTGTTCCTTTTATACTGTAGCACAGCAATATTCCCACAATTGACTTTAGTTAGTTACAATTCACATTGTGAAACATGTTTGTATACCATGTATAAAATCTTCTATAAATGTCATTAGGTCCATCAAGAGTCCTGGTTTGATTCGAACGGCCCTTGTACTAATGTAGGCTTAGGTTTTTTAAAAAGTTGTCTGTGCATATTGAAGTTGTGTATGTGTATGTGCAGGTGTATGATAACGGGAAGTTGGTTTTCCTGGTGACGGAGCTGATGCGAGGCGGGGAGCTGCTCGATCGAATCCTCAAACAGAAGGCGTTCTCTGAGAGAGAGGCCAGCGCCGTGCTGCACACCATCACCAAGACTGTGGAGTATCTGCACTCTCAGGGGGTTAGAACACACACACACACGCGCAATCAATTGTATCAACTCAGTTTACTCTCAACAACCTGCGAAAATCAGAGCACCAACACATACACACACACACACACGCACATAATCAAATTTTTTCACCAGGATCAATTACAGCATGATTACCTGAGCCCTGCATTATTGTAGACTCAAACTCTGTCTGTCTGTCCGTCTGTCTGGCTGTCTGTCTGCAGGTAGTACACAGAGACCTGAAGCCGAGTAACATCCTGTATGTTGATGAATCTGGAAATCCAGAGTCTCTGCGTATCTGTGACTTCGGTTTCGCTAAACAGCTCCGTGCGGACAACGGTCTCCTGATGACTCCCTGCTACACCGCCAACTTTGTCGCCCCTGAGGTAAAGCGTTGGCCCCAAAAATATCCCCCAAATGCAGTCAATTACAGAGTAAATGTCTTTCTCTCTCTCTCTCTCTCTCTCTCTCTGCTCTGTAAATATTCATGTTTAGGGCTTTAGCGTTGTCATGTAGCCTAAGAACTTTTTACATTCAATTATTATAAGCAAATTATTACCAAAAGATGCAAAAACTGCCCATAGCAATGACAAGATTATATGTAATGTTTATATGTAAAGTATGGATAAGAAACTGAGTACAGTCCTGAGCTTGCTTTAAGAGATTTCCACATGTTTGTTTTTTTAAAGGAGTTCCTGGGAGGCCGGTGTTTCAGACAGGAAGTCCGATCATACCTTAGTAATAGTATCCAAGCACTAGTGAAACACTGGGATAAAAGCATTAGCGTAGCAGGGGATTATAACTTTCAAAAGTCCAGGATTGACCTGAACGCCGTTTGTACTGTAGTTCTCCTGAAGAAAATAAGAAGATCTATTTAATAAGATTTCTTACTGGAGCATTGCTGTAGCAGTGTTTTTTTTCTCCATGTGTCCTTTAACAATTTTTGTGTGTGTGTGTGTGTGTGTGTGTGTGTGTGTGTGTGTGTGTGTGTGTGTGTGTGTGTGTGTGTGACTGTAGGTGCTAAAGAGGCAGGGTTATGATGAAGCGTGTGACATTTGGAGTCTGGGAGTGTTGCTGTACACCATGTTAGCAGGGTGAGCGCACAATTTCTTACACACCACCTGTCTTACATACTCATCACCGTCCTCACACTCTAATGAACACACACAAAAACAAATATCAACACTCACATGATCTCTCTCTCTCTCTCTCTTCCAGTTTCACGCCTTTCGCTAACGGTCCAGAGGACTCGCCAGAGGAGATCTTGGGCAGGATAGGGAGCGGACATTTCACCCTGACCGGGGGCAACTGGGACGCGGTGTCTGATGCAGCCAAGGTGACACACACACACACTCATACATACACACACACACACACTCATACACACACACACACACACACACTCATACACACACACACACACACACTCATACACACACACACACACTCATACACACACACACACACACACTCATACACACACACACACACACACACTCATACACACACACACACACACACACACTCATACACACACACACACACTCATACACACACACACACTCATACTCATACACACACACACTCATACACACACACATTTCGTGTATCGATTAGGGTTAAAGGAGAGCGTTACACACCGAGCAGACGCTCACACTGCAGGTGTCTAAGTGTTATTCAGCTTCATCACATCTTCATAAGCAATAAACTAAACTGACTTATCACTGTTAACACATCATGCAGTATTGCTCTAGCTGTGTGTGTGCGTGCGTGCATGAGTGTGTGTGTGTGTGCGTGCGTGCATGAGTGTGTGTGTGTGCGTGCGTGCATGAGTGTGTGTGTGTGCGTGCGTGCATGAGTGTGTGTGTGTGCGTGTGTGCATGAGTGTGTGTGTGTGTGCTGCGTCATGAGTGTGTGTGTGTGTGTGTGCATGAGTGTGTGTGTGTGTGCATGTGCATGAGTGTGTGTGTGCGTGCATGTGCATGAGTGTGTGTGTGCATGAGTGTGTGTGTGTGTGTGCTTGCGTGCATGAGTGTGTGTGTGTGTGTGCTTGCGTGCATGAGTGTGTGTGTGTGTGTGCTTGCGTGCATGAGTGTGTGTGTGTGTGTGCTTGCGTGCATGAGTGTGTGTGTGTGTGTGCTTGCGTGCATGAGTGTGTGTGTGTGTGTGCGTGCGTGCATGAGTGTGTGTGTGTGTGTGCTTGCGTGCATGAGTGTGTGCTTGCGTGCATGAGTGTGTGCGCGCGCGTGAGTGTGTGCGCGCGCGTGAGTGGGTGCGCGCGCGTGAGTGGGTGCGCGCGCGTGAGTGGGTGCGCGCGCGTGAGTGGGTGCGCGCGCGTGAGTGGGTGCGCGCGCGTGAGTGGGTGCGCGCGCGTGAGTGGGTGCGCGCGTGAGTGGGTGCGCGCGTGTGTGTGTATGTGTAGGTGTATGTATGTATGTATGAGTGTGTGTGCGTGTCTGTGTGTATAGGATCTGGTGTCTAAGATGCTAATATGCTGTGTGTGTGTGTGTGTGTGTGTGTGTGTGTGTGTGTGTAGGATCTGGTATCTAAGATGCTCCATGTGGACCCTCATCAGAGACTAACAGCCCGGCAGGTGCTTAAACACCAGTGGATTGTACAGAGAGATCAGCTCCCTAACAGCCAGCTGCAGCACCAGGACGCCAAACTGGTGAAGGTAAAGCCCTTTAGTCCCTACACACTGATCCCTAAACCCTAAACACTCCGCTAGGGGTGTTGGACCTGGTGAGGTAGGAGGAGTTTACTAATCTATCCCTGCCTTTATATGATGTCTTTATAGTGAGACTCTCACAAGAGTCAGTCTTGCTCTCTCTCTCAGCCTACACACTGACCTCGTTACAACTCAGAATAAATGTCCTGATTTATAAGAATTTCTCAGTGACGTCCAGAAGGTTTTCTCTGACCACCGTTTATTCCTTCTCTCTCTCTCTCTCTCTCTCTCTCTCTCTTTCTCTCTTTCTGACAGGGGGCGATGGCCGCCACCTACTCGGCCCTGAAGAGTTCCCAGCCCACCCCTGAACTCAAACCCATCGAGTCCTCATTTCTCGCCCAGAGACGTGTCAAAAAGCTGCCCTCCACCTCTCTGTAGATCCACGGAGAGCACCCCGAGAGAGAGAGAGAGAGAGAGCAAGAAAAAGAGAAGAAGAGAGAGAGAGAGAGAAGGAGAGCACCACTGACGAGAACAAAAGCAGTACTGTAAGGAAAGCCACGCTGAAGCTCTGTGGACTGAAAACGCTCTCTTCACCTCGCACGTGCCATCAGCAGGCTCACGGAGCTTAGACAAGCTGTCAATCAAACTCGACAGTGGCTGTGATTGGCAGCTGGAGAACGGAGTGCTGGGATTTCAGTATTCTGTCCGTGTGTGTGTGTTTGTGTGTGTGAGTGTATACGTGTACGAGAGTGCCAGATAGAGCTCCTGTTAGGATACACTCGATATCGCTGGCCTGTTTGCAGTCCTGCTGTTTTGTTCCTTTAATTTTCTTTTTCGTTCGTCTTTTGATGTGGGTTTGTTTTTGCTTTTCATTTTTTTGTTCTCTCTCTCGTTCGCTCGCTTCGTTTAATGTAAGCGGATAAATCTGTTCGAGTCTGGACGACAAAAAGACTAAACACAGACTGGGAGTGTTTGCAAGTTTTGTTTTGTTTTTCTTCTTCTTCTATTTTGTTTGGGACGGCTCCTCCATTGCTACAGATATAAAAGCATGTACATTAAGACTCTGACCAAGTGCATTGTGGGTACAGGTGGGTAGTTTTTGCATGGCTGCTGATGTGTAAATTGCCGTGTCGTTGCTTCGCCATGCTGCACATTGCTTCGTGACGCACTTTTGCACAGGGTTCGGGTGTGTTTTGTTAAAACAAAAACAAAAAAAAAAACATTTTTTAATCATATGAAAAAATGATGATGATGATGAATGAAATCTCCCAAAGCCTGAAGCTCTGTAGTGGCATGCTTAAAGTCTTGTATTTTTCAAAAGTGTGATTTTTCTGGATATTGACTACTGTCCCTTTGTGTTTTTTCGTTGTTGGTTGCTTCTGGTTCTGTTGTTTTGTTCGTACTGTCAAAGAAAAGTAAAATAAAATCATTTTATAAAAGCATGCTGGGTGCAAATCAGGAAACAAAAGGGAAGAGACAGAAAGACAGAGAAGTGACTGCAGGACTTTGTTGGTGTGGTGGAGGGTTTTTTGTTTGATCGTTTTTTTGTTGTTGTTGTTCTTTTTTTTTTTTTATAAATAATCTCCTCTTCTTGTGTTCAGATGCCAGTCATGAAAGTGTAAAGATTGATTCTTTGCTGTCACACACACTTAGGAAATAGACAAACTCTTCCCAGACCGGAGTGCAAACTTGTGTATCTGAGTCCTTGACGATCTCAAAGGAGCTGGGAAGCTGCCGCGACATTGCTAAGCGTCTCCCAGATTTCCATCTACTGTAAATGCAAACACCTAAAGGCATAAACACACACACACACACACACCCCACTGTAGGAGGGACATGCGTGCTGTCCGGTCCTATATTTTTTAAATCCTCAACTGCCTACAAAACAATCTGAACCCCGAAAAAACGATTCAGCTTTACTTTCCATTTTGGCCAAGCCATGCAGGAGAGGAAGAAGTTTTTTCTCAGTTGAAGGTTTTTACTTCATGCATTTTTGATGCACCTTTTTCCAAATAATAAAAAAATCTATTTGATCAGCTGATTTGCAGTGTCCAATAAGGCTGAATCATTTTAAAGTGATTCAGTATGAAATTATTTGTATGAAATCATTAAGACAAAAAAATGCATAATGAATCACTATTAAGTTAAAGGTTCAGTTAAAGTAATGAATCACTCCTAATGATTCCCTTAAAAACCTTTTACCCTATTTGTTTTTAATATTGAATCACTTTTTACTACATGACTCCACTGAATCACTGAATCTCCAGCAAATGACTCGATTAGATACAGGTATTGAATTGTTGTTTGTGTGACAGCTGCTGGTGTTTCATGGCCGAGAAACTACACGAAGGTCCTTTGTACTGTATATGTTGTTAAAGTATACGATCTATATATTTTGTTTCTTGTGTTCAGAAGAAAACTGGCTGGAAGTTTGGTCTAAGACTTCTTTCCTACTTTAAATGTCAGAGATTTGACCTAATGTGTCACTTGCTTTCATGTCTTCTGTTTAAAAGAAAAAAAACAAAAAGAGTAAAAATCTAAAAATGTCTCTTTATAGTAAGAAGGATGGGGTGATTTCTTTGATGTGGGCTGTAACACTGAAACAGGTTGTGACACTGATCCCGCGGGGTGTGCGGTGCTTTTCTGTGTGCGTTTCTATGCGTGTACACGTGTTCCTGGGATGACCGTCTTCTAGAGTGTATGTTCTTGTTCACTGGAGAACCAGAGTCAGGTCTGGGTCCAGACTCCGAGTCCTGATGTCTTTCTATTAAAGTCAGTTTTTCTGCCCTCCACTTTCTCAGTCTCTCACTTTCTGTGCTATACTGTTTGAGAGTCCACAATACATTTTAATGATTTTTTGTTGTGATTATTATTTTTTTTTATTAAAAAAGGTAAAACAGCTGTTTTAAAATTTTATAAGACAAGCCAAAAAAAAGTGTCCTAGAAGAAGACCGGAGAAGGAAATACACAAATAATAAAGAACCTCTTTTCAATGATTGTGAATTTAATTGGACAAACTTGCTTTTATATATTGGACAAAATGCTTTTATATGCTTTAAGCTTCGACGTTCCTTAAAGACATATTAGTTGGAACCTGATTATCCAGCCTAGAGCCTTGACCTCAACCCTACTGAGCACCTTTGGGATGATCTGGAACAGCGTCAGTGTCTGATCTGGACTTTATGGATAATATTTTTCTGCCCTAAACTTGTACTGACTGAAAACCCAAGATGAGGAAAAAAAATGATAAATTTAAGTATAGCATTAATTGACAGTGCTTATGCAGCACAACGTTTATTTACGAGCTTGAGTCAAAATCGCTTATTATCGCTTTAACTCTAACACACCTGCGATAAATCGAGAGCATCAGCTGAAACAGCGTTCCAGCATCACTTGCACATTATTAGTGCTTTCTCTGCACTAACCTGTCCGACTCAGCTCACAGAGGATGGACTGAATCAACCTCATGAGCTCAAGTGTCTCACTTACTGGACTACACAGATTTTGTCCTCGGTTTGTTTGACAAGAGCAAAGAGGGAGTCGAACCTGGGCTCAAAGACACGATGGCCCGCCCTTAAAAATCCCAGAAAACTGAGCATTAATGAATTAAGAGATTTTTTTTTACAAATTAGAAATATAGAAAAATATGGAAAAAAAACTTCTAGCTGTAAAATGAATTTAATATTTATAATAATATAAGAAAAATAAGAATATAAGAAAATAAAGATTTTTAAATCCTTGTTAAATCCTGTCTAGGTCCTCATCCTAATAAATACTCCCAAATGCCTTAAATGTAAATGCAGGCACCTCTATTTTATTTATTTATTTATTTATTTAACATTAACAGTTTATCCATAGCATTTTTACCATTTTTATAGCTCACTCCAGTAATACTGTACATTTAATAAACCTCAAAAATACTGCAGTACTCAAAGCAGTGGTCAGATCAAACACCTGCAGAAACGACACGTGGTGTGAAAGAGAAGGGGGCAGATTTTTGCCAGCAGTAGTTTGTAGACTGTAGACTCCATAGAGCAGAAGCTGCATCATCCGTTCTGACAGGCGTGTGGGTGTGTTTGAGGTTCTGAGTGTCAAGTGTGTGGGAGTTTAAAGATGTGTGTGGAAAGCAGATAATGTGTGGGCTGTGCGTGCGCATGTGTGTGTGTGTGTGTGTGTGTGTGTGTGTCCATGCACACTGCCAGACCTTCACAATCTATTTCAAGGTAAATGTGGGATGCTTCAGTGAACCCTGAAGTTCAGCACATCCTCTAAACTTAGAAAGATCCTGAACTGTTCTACTTTAGAGTACTACTTTAGAGCTGTATAAACTTATCACCTCAGCTAAATCAACAACGTGCCTGTTAGACCCAATACCAACCAGATTTTTAAAAGAAGTGATGCTTACAGTTGGAGAGCCACTTCTAAACATTATTAATTCTTCATTATATCTAGGTCACGTCCCTAAACCTTTCTTAAAAATCTTAAACTTCTTAAAAAATCTAATTTGGATGCGAATGAAATAACAAATTATAGACCGATTTCAAACCTTCCGTTCATATAAAAAATATTAGTAAAAGTAGTATCAGCTCAAATATGCACATTCTTGCAGGAAAACAACATCCTAGAAGAATTTCAGTCAGGTTTCAGGCCCCATCATAGTAAAGAAACTGCACTAGTTAAGATTGCAAACGACTTGTTTTTAGCTTCAGACCAAGGCTGCATCTCAATACTAGTCTTACTTGATCTAAGTGCTGCATTCGACACCATAGATCATAATATTCTCATAGACCGCCTACAAAATCATATAGGTATTCAGGGGCAGGCATTAAAATGGTTTAGATCATACCTGTCTGATCGATACCATTTTGTAGATCTAAATGGAGTACCGTCTGATGTAATGCCAGTGAAATATGGGGTCCCACAAGGGTCAGTTTTAGGACCTCTCCTGCTCTCAATTTACATGCTTCCCCTGGGAAACATCATTAGAAGGCATGGGATAAGTTTCTATTGTTATGCTGATGATACCCAATTATACATCTCAACAAAACCAGATGAAATACCCAAGTTGTCTAGATTAACAGAGTGTGTGCAGGACATAAAAGATTGGATGACCAATAACTTTCTTTTACTAAATTCAGATAAGACAGAGATATTGCTCATCGGCCCAAAAACCAGCACACAACAGCTTTCACAATTCAGCCTGCGTTTAGAAGGATGTACTGTTACTACTAGCTCGACAGTAAAAGACCTGGGCGTAATATTAGACAGTAACTTGTCCTTTGAAAATCATATTTCCAATATTACAAAAACAGCCTTTTTCCATCTTAGAAATATTGCCAAACTTAGGAGTATCCTATCCGTATCTGATGCAGAAAAGCTAGTTCATGCATTCATGACCTCCAGACTGGACTATTGTAATGCATTACTAGGTGGTTGTCCTGCATCCTCAATAAACAAGCTACAGTTAGTCCAAAATGCAGCCGCCAGGGTTCTCACTAGATCCAGAAAATATGATCATATAACACCTATATTATCATCCCTGCACTGGCTACCTGTTCAATTTAGAATTAATTACAAAATAGTACTACTTACATACAAGGCTTTAAATGGTTTAGCTCCCTCATACCTAACCAGTCTTTTGATACGCTATAATCCACCACGTCCCTTAAGATCACAAAACTCCGGACTTCTGGTAGTTCCCAGAATTTTAAAATCTACAAAAGGGGGCAGGGCATTTTCATATTTGGCTCCAAAGCTTTGGAATAGCCTTTGAGACACTGTTCGGGGAGCAGACACGGTTTCCCAATTCAAAAGTAGGCTCAAGACGCATCTCTTTAATCTGGCATACGCGTAACTCATCCCATAACCTTATACTCCAGTACACCTATCCTGAATGGCAACTACGCTAATTCTCTCCATCTTTTCTGTATTTTTCTACCCATCCTGAGACATCTGGAGATTGTGCCAGCTTCAGTAGACAAAGGCCAACCCTGCGAGGTTTCTAAGGCATCTTGAGAAGGACCTGCTCCAGCTAGATTCTGCTTTATGATGGCTGGAGCTACACATCCTGCTCCTGTGCTTCCAGTGATCCTGACCCCATCTGCCCTCTGCATCTACTGCTGAACTGAATCTACACAACTTCTGATATATTGAACTTTCACCTGCACAACACACTTGATGTTATTTCTATCTGTTATCACCCAGATGAGGATGGGTTCCCTGTTGAGTCTGGTTCCTCTCAAGGTTTCTTCCTATTGCCATCTCAGGGAGTTTTTCCTTGCCACTGTCGCCGTCACCCTTGGCTTGCTCATCAGAGACATTTCATTCATCATTCATTCATTTCAACCCCCACAACCACTAAAGTTGCCACTGTTGTGCCCTTGAGCAAGCTCCTTAACCCTCAACCCTTTCGAAGGCCGTATATGTACAGTACATTACTGTATATTAGCTCTGTCCAGTTTGGTCTGACCAGTTTAACAGATGCCAAAACAAGCTGGACAAACTGGAAGTGCACCATTAACCCACTTTTTACTAGCCACAAAACACTGGAAGGCAGGAGAGCTCACCCTAAATGGGATGCCAGGGTATCACAGGGCAACATGCACACGCACACAAACACACTTTCAAACCCCAAGTGTAATTAAATTGCCTGTTTAGCTAAATGCTGGTTTGTGGGGAAATAATGCTGCATTAGTCTCCGTACTTCAGAACCTTTATATATAAAAATGGAATTCAATGTTTTAATCACAGTCAAAATAAGAAGTCCTTTATTCTTCAAAACCTGCTCGATCCGGCTGAGAATGGAGTCAAACAGACATCTGCAGTACTCTGGTGTCACTTACTCAATCTTTGCCTTCTTGATTGCTTCCTAAAGATCAAGAAAAGAAGACCACCTCCCAACTGTCCAATGGTGTCTATTGGGTTTAGATCTTTAGATGACCCAGGCCATGGGGGGCCAGAAGATAAATATCATTGGCATATAGACAGTCTACAGTATCACTAGTTTATTCATTAATTAGCACAACTAATTAGTCAGATAGGCTAAAACTAATTAGTGACATCGGCTGTTTTGAACTCAGGGAGGACTATAATACACACTTATGTTGTCCTAATACTTTTGGCTGCCACTTTACTAGCACTAGACTGTTCCAAAACTTTCATATTTAACAATGTATACCAGGTAACAAATGTGCATAGGCGTCAGTACATTATCCCCATATAATATTTAGATTTTATGAATATACATGTTTGTACACTTTGCTGCATACCCTATACTGTAATTGCATATTGGAACCTGATTGGCTCCTTTCATTTATAATGTTTATCATGGAAACTGAAATGTGCTCAATCGGGGAAGGCGCTTCAATCCGCAGGTTACGAGCCACCACTTTAATCTTTATTTTTTCACAAGATTTCCATTACCAAACGCTCCACCTGCTTTTCTGTGCCAAGGTTGAAGTGTTCACTAACTCAACCACAGTGTCGAGTAACACGGCGAGCGTATCATCATGCCTAACATTAGCACAGTGTGTCAAACGAATGAACCACATAGAGCTACAAAGGCGCTCTCATGCTTCCTGTGTCTAGACGGTATTGATCTTTTTCTTTTATGAGAAGGAGCTTGTGTGGACCTTACTTTTAAATGAAAGATGATCAGGGTGCAGAGAGTAGCTTTATAGGAATTATCCTGGAAAGTAATAAATTAAAGATGACACGTTCATGGATTTTTTTTTTTTATCTGCTTCTCTGTTTGTCCACTGTTACTTTATTTGGATAAGGCAAGTATAGGAACAAAAAAGGTGTTCATTATCTTTTTTCCTGTATTAAAGCAAACGGCACAGACAAAATAAACAAGCAGAGAAAGTGATTATCTTTTTTGCGGACTTTAGTTCTACTTTTTGATATCAGTACAGAACCAAACGTAGCTATTGATGGAAAAATGTAGCAGATTTCGCACTTAAGTGTGTTGTATTCTCTCTCTCACCCACTCATCTTCATCCTGTACTCACCGCTTTATCCTGTATTCAGGGTCACGGGGGGGCCTGGAGCCTATCCCTGAAGGCTTAGGGCACGAGGCAGGGTACACCCTGGACAGGGTGCCAGTCCATCGCAGGGCACACACATACACACACTCACACGCCCATTTACACACTACGGGCAATTTGGGAAGACCAGTAAACCTAACCTACATGTCTTTGGACTGTGGGAGGAAACCGGAGTACCCGGAGGAAACCCATCAAGCACGGGGAGGACATGCAAACTCCATGCACACAGAGACAGGAATCAAACCCTACTTTCACCTCCATGGATGATCAAACAAAAGAATCTCAATCTAAATCTAGAAATGATTGATAAAGACTTTTAAGAGTGACCTTATTGATAACTATTCTTGTACTAAAATATTTTTCATTTAAAAATGGGACCTTTAAAAAAGGATACTCGACCCAAAACCTAATATAAGCTATGCGATTATTTATTGCAGTTTTTTTCCCCCTATGTATTAAGATAAAAGTTCATTTGCCTCCTACTGCATCATTTATCAGTGCCAGTCTCCGTTTCTTAGCAACAAGAGAGTTGAGCCACATCACCAAATGTTACGTTTGAAAGTGGTCCAGCACTCGCTGGGCTATTTCTGACCCACGCTGAGGAGGATGACGGGGAGATGAGAGGGAATGATTAATACAGGGTTGTCATAATGCTGATGATGGTGATGGTGAAATTATGATTCTGTTGCTAAGGGCATAGAAAACATGTATGTGAAAAAAAAAAAAGAAGGAATTTGCATCACAACCTCTTAAGAAAAGGCAGAACAAACCCAGGCAGTCTCTAAGGTAGGATGCTTTTACGATGGGAAAGTGAGATAGAGAGTGAGATGGAGAGAATGCATACTGTTTGATGGAGAACAGGGAGCGGGTAGGGGAGGGAGAGCTAGCGTTGCTGTCGAATCAGAAGCAGTTGCCTCATCAGCTGCGTCCAATGACATCAGAGCAGGCTGATTCAGTGCAGGGAAGCTGCTCAGCTGCTGTTATTAATGAATGGAGCGTCTCTCTGCAAACATCTCACCGCTCCTCATCTCTCTCACTCGCTGCAGTGGTGAAAAAAACCTCAGAGGCTTCACCAGCTTTGGTATTGAGAAAATAATCAACCACAATGAAGAAGCAGCAGGAGGAAGATGAGAGCACAGACAGCACTCCATCCTGTAAAGCTCCACCATCTTCCTCTTCCTTATATGCCCTGGTTCCAGAACCGACCCGGAGATCCATCTCTATGGGTGACTTCCGTCGTGCCCAGCCTGGTTCCGAGACGCCGTCTGCCCCTGCCACGGCACCATCGTCCAAACTGGTGACCCCGAGCTCAAGCATGGAGTTTGAGGCGGCTCGACGGCGCCTGCTGGAGGTCGAGGAACGGCGGCGTGTCATCCAAGAAATGGAGCGGCGCCTGGAAGAACTGCGTGAGACGTTCGTTCGCTCGGAGCGTGAAGCAGCCGAGCATGGTGAGCTGGTGGCACGAGTGGCAGCCACTGCTCAGCAGAGCGAGCTTTACGTTTCAGAAAACTC
This sequence comes from Clarias gariepinus, assembly GCF_024256425.1. Taxonomy (NCBI): domain Eukaryota; kingdom Metazoa; phylum Chordata; class Actinopteri; order Siluriformes; family Clariidae; genus Clarias; species Clarias gariepinus. The sequence continues at coordinate 3,645,108 of NC_071112.1, read as the reverse complement.
TCAGAGGCTGAAGAAGGGACTGCGCTTCAAGCGGCATCGGCCCACCATCATCTTTTCGTCTATGTTGGGGCTCAGGACGTGTCTACCATGGCCGGTTAAACTCAAATAGCAGTGGGCAAGAAGAACTTCCTTGAAACATTTTTCAACACTGTATCTCTTCTGAGAACAGAGAGGAGAACCTTCATGAGTCCTGCTGCTTTGATGTGACACGCTAAAGCTTCGCTGCCATGCGAAACACCACACTACTGCTCGTAGAGCTGTGTGTATGTATGTATGTATGTATGTGTTGGAGATGCTTCACCGTCCTTGTAGTTGTGGATGTGTGAAGATGGCAGAGTGTGTGTAGTTGTCTTTTATAATTTTAATAATCTTTGTTATTGTACAGAGAGCGTCTCAGAGGTGCTGTCAAACAGCACAGGGAGTTGAAGTCATGTATACAAGCTCTCAAAACTGAAACTCCTGCTTCCTTCTATGAAACACATTGCCTACAGCCTGTAGAGTTGACGTGTCCCCAAGTCACGTTTTGCATCATTAGTGACGGTTGCTATATAGACGCTCCATATACGACACAGGGGACACAGGGGAAGGAGCTCTCGTCACCTCACACGTGGCCTCCTTGTACCGTCTCTGCTGCCTAAAAACTCTTCTTGTTAGTTTGCTTCAGAATGTACGGTATTACCAACAGAACCTCCAAGCCTAACATCGATTAATAGATATTTATACTGCTGCTTTATCTTAGACTGGATTTTTAGAAGGTTCTACATTTACTTAGTCACACAAGGACCTATATACAGCCTATGTTTCTTTTGTCTGTGTTTAGGGTTTAAACATTCAGGTACTGTATAAGACATAAAACACGAAAGATCATAATTGATCTGATGCTTTCCGGGTGTATTTACGCGTTGGCTGGTTCAACAGGGTCGATATGAACTCACTCAAAGCACCAATGCTGCATTTCTAACTACATCTCTGTTGTCTTCTGAGCAGTGTCTTTCATTACAATCAAAATGAGCCAGACGTTAGATCCCGGTCCTATACCCTTTCGAGCTCTTTCTGTGCGTTAGCAGATGTAGTGCACTTGTGAGGAAATTAAGGTACAATATGAAGCTCAGGAGGGATTTGTGTTAGTGGCAAGCGCAGGTTCTGTACTTTAGTGTATTCTCGCTCCCTACTTTCACACTGTTTAATGAGCAGAATAACCTTTATGGGAGTTGGATTCATGTGAAAATGATCTACACTCCTCTATGTCATCCTCCTTTGTGTGGAAATCCACTTGTGCCTGTGTATATAGAGAAATGCTTCCTGGATTCTCCTTGCAAACACTTAAGGTGCGCTTTTCTTCATTAATAAGAAGCATGCTGTGTGTTTGTAAAATGCAAGGATTTTATTTCAAATATATTTTACTTTAGTTTTTTACTCAGAAGGATGCTCTGATACTGTACACCCCCCCCCCTCCTCCCCTCCCCTCCCCTCTGCATTAACTCCTTCAGAACACACACACACAGTCACGCAACAATCCGCATTCCGGACTGTGAGATTATAATAATAAAAATAAATAATAATAATAATAATAATAATAATAATATATAGCATTATTTCTTTATAAACAACGCAGTCATGCTTGTAAACGAATCTTGAGCGCGAGCTGACAGGATTTCCAGAACCTTCCGCTTCAAACTTGCACAAACCCGCCTCCGTTAGCTCAGCGCTCCCACGCATGCGCAGTGCCGAGCCCGCGTTGCTGCAGCGCCGTGACCTTACGTCACTCGGGGTTTGATAGTTGAGGTTCACTCAGCGCCATGTTGGATTTCAGAACAAAAAAAGAAAAACTTCAAATAAATGCTCAAATAAATACGTCATTGTACCTAGATTACTGTAAAACATAAGTACATTTAATATAAGTATATCCACATGCACTATGTTCTATAATGAAACTAACAATATTACAAAGAGATTAAAATAATAATAATAATAATAATAATAATAACACTTTTAACCCATTTATCTGGCATTGGACATCATACAGAACTCCAAAAGCTGTGTATAGAATGTATAAGGGGTTTTCTTCCCATCAATATGCTCAGCGTCCTTTATACAGTATGCTAGCTCAACTTTCTCTCAATCGTTCTCATAATTTTCAAAAAAGGGCTAAAACACTAAAAAAAAATTAATATTAAATTTTAATACTGAAACTTAATTTAAAATACAAATCTCCCTTGTTTATAGAGGTTTAAATACATTTCTCTAACATGCCCTATATCCCCAGAGGTTTGTGGTCACTTGACCATCATCCAAATTACACTATATATGTATACACTGTATGGACAAAAGTTTGTTTTGGCCAAACCTGCAATGACATTGTATCCAAATAGGCTGGGATCAGAGGTCAGAGCTCTGTGCAGGCCAGTCAAGTTCTTCCACACCAAACCATGTCTTTATAGTCCTTTGCTTTGTGCACTGGGGCACAGTTATGTTGGAATAGATAAGGACCTTTCCCGTACTGTTGCCACAAAGTTAGAAGCATAGCATTGTCCAAGATGTCTTGGTATGCTAAAGCTTTAAGATTGCCCTTCACTGGGAGTAAGGGGCCTGATTGAAACACCTGAACTTATAATAATTAACTTGGTTTGGCCAAATACTGGGTGGCAAACACAGTCGCCTTGCACCTCCAGGTTCAATTCCAGCCTCACATCGGTGTGCATTAAGTTTGCATGTTCTCCCCGTCCTTGGTGGGTTTACTCCAGGAACTTCAGTTTCCTTCCACTGTAAAAAGACATGCAGATTAAGCTTATCGATGTTTCCAAATTGCACGTAGTGAAAGAGTGATTGTTTGAGTGTGTACATGCTTGATGGTGTACCCCACCAGGTGACCCGGGGCCACTGGATAGGCTCCAGGCCTCCTATGACCCTGTACAGGATAAGCGATATAAAGAATAAGTGTGAGAGAGAGAGAGAGAGAGAGTGTGTGTGTGAAACTGCATCCCAGACCTCACTTATGCTCTTTTAGATGAATTTACACAAATGCACACAGCCATGTTCCAAAAGCTAGTGGCAAGTCTTTCCAGAAAAGTGGCCCTTTTAAGTCTCTTATGGTCAAGGGTCCACATATATTTGGTCATATACAGTAGTCTAGGACTACATTTATGTGGAATATAATAGCAGCTTTTAAACACACGTAAGCTGCTCAGCTCAGACATATGCTGCTTAATAAATGTTTGAACCACGAACTAGGAGGCTACCCATTTCTATGCATTATTACTCCACTTATACTACAAAAACAGCCAGTGAGAGTAGTGTAATGTCACATTGTTGTACATGTACACACACACACACACACACAATGACAGTAAACTGTACAAATCCAGGGTACAAACATTTGTCACTGATCTTTTACCCTCAGGGGTACATATTTTGTACTATTAGCACTTGGAAACATAAATGTACTGTACATTTAGTACAATTGTATGGTATATATTTGGACTTTTGACGGGACGGTATTTATATAATTTGTATATTTAAAAACAAAACCTGTTATATCTGAACCAGTAATATCTATTTTTATGATGGTGTCCAGATGTTCAAATGACTAAACCTGGTCTGTCTGGTGCATAATTTCAAGGCTTCATAATTTCTTCAAGGATATTTGTTTTCAGGTCTTAAAAATTAACCGGCAGATATTCTCAAAACAAAAACTCCTCAGAAACTTCTCAGAAACATTATTTAACTTATTTATTAACTTCTATATTGAGAACAGGGAGCCATATTTCTCCATCACTGTATTTCTGTATCTGTGTCTACATGTGTATAGTGAAAGTTACTCATCCAATGCCTTACTCGGTCAGTATAGTTGTATATAAATGTATAAATGTGTAGATGAAGCCTTAGCTTTGCCTCTTGTCTTGTTGCACTGCACCTGGTTTGAGTTCTGCTGTAAAAGAGAACACAGTTTTTCACCCAAAGACCTCAGAACGTGGGCCCACTCTGCAGCATGAATGTACTGTATGTCCCTATGTCCTAAACCTTTGTCTTCAACCTGTGTCAATTTTTAAATACCAAAACCCCTAAATCCGAAATCATAAATATGCTTTATCAGTGACTCGAGTAACGTTTTTAAAACTTGATCAGGTTTATAATCTGGTTTATCTTCTGTAAGTTTTTGCTTCCAGGCTTTCTTGTTGAATGTACTGCCCCCCCAACCCCCCCCCACCCCCCCGACCCCTTTTTAAATGATTGTATTTAAAGCACACTGTAAGCTTTATAATGTAAAAGTCAGGCCTTTTCTTTATTCTCAACACAGTGCATATAATTACAATAATGTAGGACATTGCTGCTTATGTACGATCCTGAGAAATAATAATAAAATACGGATATACTGTTTTTCATGGCCATATATAAACCTTGCTGTGTCCAGAATTGCATTTATATTGTGCTTTTTGTGTTCACATTTACACTGCTTGAAGATGTCACATACAACAATGAGACTAGTCAATGCTGATTGAGAAGAGTGAGTGAGCCTATAGAACTGACTGTAGCAATGTCATTGGATTTAACCTCAGAACAGATCATCAGCAGAATTTGATAGGTCAGATGATGAAGAGAAAGTCCTCCAGATGTGTTCTGCTATATACAGTGGTGTTCAAAATAATAGCAGTGTGTTGAAAAAATTGAGTAAAGCTCCATATCCATATAATAACTTATAATTTAAATCACATAAATGCATTGGACTCCCTGCACATTCTTTTTTGAATCACAACATGAAGAAAAATGTGCTAAATGTATTATTAGTTTAAAGTGAAGGAAAAAAAATATTAGCCTGTTTAAAAAAATAGCAGTGTCATCACTCATCTTTACAAAGTGATGAGTTTACCGTTTAAACAGAAATGCTTGAAGTTTAATCTTTCTTGTGCATCTTTGAACTAATATTTAGTTGTATAACCATGCTTTCTGAGAACTGCTTCACATCTGTGACAATTCAACTACACGCCACAACTCCTTTGTATTTCTTGGTTTTGTCTCAGAAACAGAATTTTTAATGTCAGGCCACAACTTTTCTTGTGGATTGGATTAGGGTTTGGGGATTGGGCTGGCCACTCTTGAACCTGGGGCCAGGGGTAGCTCAGTGGTTAAGGCATTGGACTACGGTTCGGAAGATCCCAGGTTCAAACCCCACAACCACCAGGTTGCCACTGTTGGGCCCTTGAGCAAGGCCCTTAACCCTCAACTGCTCAGATGTGTAATGAGATAAAAATGTAAGTCTGCTCTGGATAAGAGCGTCTGCCAAATGCCTAAATGTAAATGTAAGATGCCTCCTGCTTACTGGTGTGTCTGGGGTCGTTGACTTGTTGAAACACCCATTTCTAGACACTAATTTTGTGGCACAACTATGATAAAGCACATAAGGGTGCGATGATCAGGTGTTCACATACTTTTGCCATTGTATTGTATATTCAATTCTCAATGCATTGTCCAAGTTCAAAAATACAAGCGGTTTCACTTTTTTAAAAGCATGTATAGCAGATCTCTTATAATCTAATGATATAAATGATATAAATTCCTTGAAACAAGTCAGAAAGAAAATAAAGATATTGCATGGGAAGGTGGGTGTTCCCAGGAAAAGTTGCATCGGTGTACTAATATAATATGCTTACTCTAATTATATTTATTTGATTTCATTGTATTTTATAAATCGTTAGAAAGAGTAAAAAGTACAGTATAATGGGTGTTCAAGTCAAACCGGGACTTTTAATTGAACAGAATAACAGAGTAAACACTCCCTTTATTTCTCTATACAATCCTCTGCTACACTAATGCACTTATCCTAGTGTTTCACTAGTGCTTAGATACCCTGAGGGTAGAAAGTTCTTTCAGTATCGGATTTGCCTGCTTCACATTTGAAACGCTGGCCTCCCAGGAACTCCTTTAATGTCCCAAATGTGGAAATGACTTGGAGTGAGGTCAGGACTGTACAGGGGATGTGGTGATAACTACCAACCGAGTTCCTGTAACATTCAAGTGGTGTTCTTCCGCAAGTTCTGTTGATTTTCTAAGGATTAGGCCTTCCATTCCATTCACTCCATTCCATTCCAAGTCGTCTGTAAATGTCTATCACTTTTATGCCTTTATTCCCCAGAGATTTCATCACAAGTCCCAGTGACGAAGAAAGTAAATTTTTTTCTTTTAAGCAAAAACTTTTTAGAATTTATTGGTCAACCAAAGATAGCACTAATAAGTTGCATTATTACATTTTACAGTGCTGCACTGCAGCTCTCTAGCAATCACTGGTGTGTGTGTGTGTGTGTGTGTGTGTGTGCGCATGTGTGTTTACCCTCCATGCAGTGATGCAACACCTGGAATTATGTAAGATACTCAGCCCAGAAACTGAATACTGGCCCTGATCCTTGTGACCTCGATTACACACACAGGATCAGTAAACACACAATCTGTATGAAAGCAGCTACTAATCCACACAGCTGTGACGTTTATTTTTTTGAGTGTGTATGAGAGCTGTATTGTGAGAGGAAATGTATACTTGTATGTATATTCTTAATCCAAACCAATTAAAAAGCGTCAAATTATTATACTGTACCTGCACCAATTAAAGAAAATATGGCTGGGAATTGGGTTAAGAGCCGTCCAAGACATTATGGTCATATAAAATACTGAACATACTGATCCAACTATATATTACAACTTGTCCTTAAAACAGCTTGATTTTGGACTGATTTGAAAAAAAAATCAAGTCCACATAGGATAAACCCGTCTATGTTTTCCACCCGAATGCAGAAATCTAATTATTTCCACACATTCCTTCTGTGCAATATCATCCTCTGCTCTTAGACATGCTCTCAGACTCACTTTGTTACAGGAAGATGATCCTCGGCTTTGCAGCAACCAGACTGTCCCGTTTCCCGTGGACAGACCTCTTAGGCTGGATGGACAACATTAACGTGGAATGGAACCCTGCTGCTTTTTCCACCTCTGTGAGGGGAAAAAACATTAGACGGACGTAAAGTGAACCCAGTGATCGCTATCTGTAATAATGTGATAATGTTCACATTTCTGTCTTTTATACAGAACACCCTAATATCGTGCACATCCTGTAACAATCCAAAGCTTAGTAATAGGGATATACGGCAGGGGTAGCTCAGTGGTCAAGGCGTTGGACTACCGATCGGAAGGTCCCAGTTACCACTGTGAGGTCTTGAACAAGGTCTTAACTATTTAAATGTAAAATAAGAGAACAATGTAGAACTGGATAAGGGTGTCTCTCAATAGCTATACTTGTAAATGCATAAAAGTTGTCTCATCCCTATTTTCCATCAAAATAAACCAGGTACTAGTTCATGTCTGGTGCTAGTGCTGGTTCAAAAACGAACCTCCTAAAAACTGGCTTAGTTTCCCCGTGTGCTAAATGATTGTCATTAAGTCACTGTATACTGTATGTCCGTGAAAATCCTCCCTTTAGCCCCTGGTGTAAGAGGTTCTTTGTTCTAACCCAGTAAAATGTTGGTGCTGACATGGAACCAGTTTCTCTGTCTGTGGGCCGGTGCTTTGGCTGATTAAACTGGAAGAACTGGTTTGAAATGGAACTGCCTCGGAAAACCAATCAGCTGCAACTGGAAATTAACTGCACTTAAAAAGGCGAATAATGGGGGATAACATGGGTCAGAGGTTAAGGCATTGGACTACGGTTCGAAAGGTTCAAATCACTTGACCAGCCCATGACCCTCAACTGCTCAGATGTATAATGAGATAAGGATGTAAGTTGCTCTGGATAAGGGTGTCGGCCAAATCCCTAAATGTAAATAAATCAGTACTGTACAAGCAGAAACACGCTGTAGTGTCGTTTTTGTTGTTGTTGTAGACGCGAGCCAAAGGACAGAGACTTGCAGCGCTGCGGTAACGCCATGAGCTCCAGATGTTCAGATTAATAAACAAACATAAAACACACACACACACACACACACACACACACACACATTGTTTTAAACTCATTTATATAATGATATAATCATTTATTCAGCGTTAGCTTCATGTTGCCCGCGCTCGGCTGATTTTTCTAGTTGACACGATTCACCTTTAACTTTAATTCTTCTTACTGAACTCGAGTATGAAGAGTTTCTTGAATGATGTACTGTAGTGTAAGTGCGAAACAAGAAAACAGACAGTAAACAAAACTGCTACTGTAGTTTGACTCTGATTCCAATTTAAACAAGCAGAATGAGTATAAAAGTGCGTTAAAACAATCACGTCTAGTTTTTTGTCTTTTTAAAAATAAATTACATTACAACGATGCACCATGAAGCAACTACACACTTATTATTATTTACACATCTTTGGCTCCTGTTAGTGCATCGTACAGAGTTATGAGCTTGGTATTAGTGCGAATATTGTGATTTTCTGATACGTTCACTGTTTAAAAGGTTGAAGTTGAAACGACGGCGGGAAATAAAATACGCCAGGTGATGACGGAGGCTGCTGCTGGACTTCGTGAGCGAGCGTGAAACTAAATAAAAGCAGAACAGTCATGAAAAAGGGCTTGAAACCATTTGGAAAAGCAACCTATTCCTCGAGTGATAGTAAATAATTCGGAAAAGTTGCGGTACAATCTGTATTACAATTAGCGCAACTACAATTTCCAGGTTTAGCCATTTCGGAAACCGCCCGCACACCGTGTCACTGTCCGAAATCATCATCAGAGCCGCTCACGTCAAATCTTCTTCACCTTAAAGCCAAACGCTGTGTCCACTAGTGAGAATAATGCCGATCCAGCAGAAAGACGAGTCAAACATCCAGGGAACGCGATACCTCCTCCTTTCCTTTCCCGTCTCTCCCTCGCTGGGCTGAAAGTCAGTCAATGAGGATCGAGTTTCGTTGCTATTCGTCACAAAGAAACCTGGGAACTTGGCATCAGAAAGCTATCAGGAGATGCACTGCGCTTATTTTCCCTTTAATGCTTGGATAATCATCTGCCGTCTCTCCGTTCCGAGGGCTTCCTGTTACCTTTATGAGTGTCCATGTGTTTACTAAGTGCTGCTTGGCACATCAGCCTCTCTCTCTCACTGTCTCTGTCCGGCTCCACACGGCAATAAAACGTCTCTAAAGTGCCAGGACTGATGTGCTGAACAGTCTGAGGAACAAGCGATACAGTCATTCCCTCTTAAACCCACTTCACTGCAGATTAACAGGTGGAGCATCGCGGCCGCTCGTCTCAAGTGCTGCAGGGTTCATTCTCCAAGTTTCTTGACGTAGTTGACTGGAAAGGAGCCGCTTTTGGACGGTTTTCCCTCCACATGTCCAACCTGAAAAAAATAAATAAAACAAACAAGAGACAGAATTACAATCGTTCATACGTCGATGCTGCTGAATCCTCAAATCCGATCCGAGTGACAGGAGGTCGCACTGCCACTAAGTGAAAAATATGCACTTATCAAATTAGATTTTGCACGTTGCTTAATGTGTCTCGCACACGCTCGCTTTGTGCTTGACCGGGTTGCCAAATCTCACTGCGAAAATCCCTTCCATTCTGATAAAAAACAGGCCAAATAACTACTTCTGTACTAGAAACCCATACTAGCACAGTCACATACACACACACACACACACACACACAGTGTATACACACTAATTTTTTACATACATTTTATCACCAACATAAAGTATCCCAATTATTTTATTTCACTGATTAATGTTTAAAGGAAGAATGTAGTGATCCGAACCATGAGTTTTGTTATTGGTTGCATCCCTACTTGATATAGTGATTTTTTTTCTGGTTTTCCAAGATGTTTATTTATCAATTATGGAAGGAGTCTCCAGTGTCAGGAAAGGATCTTTAAGATAGAGGACAACTTCCATTTAATTCTCAATTTAGGATCTGATTAATTTTTCTTTATAAAAATAATAAATGGTAAGAGTTGGTAAAATGCTGTATAAGAGGAATAAACCACTTCAGTACGTAACGTTATTGGAAACAAATCAACTTTGATGTTGTAACAGTCAACTTCTTCATCAATCACTTGTAGATTTAAGAGCGAAGTCTTTTATCTTCTGCCCGACGTAAAGAATGAGATTAAATGTGGCTCAGGAAAATGACGGAACGATGCCAAAGAGACATCAAGTGTGGTACACTATTTATAATCAATTTAAACGTAAAGGAAGTTTAGTCTGGTCTATTTAATTACGTCGAACGGATTAGGAAGTAAACCGAGTTTATTGTTCTGTAGCGCTGCAGAGGGTTTAATACTGTAATACAGAAGGGGGGAAAAAAACATTACACAGTGATTGATTGCATCTCCGTCCCTACGGTCTTCTGCCTGAGAGTCTTTGGTAGCGAAATTCAATGTTTGTATCATAATGCAACATGAATTATTTATTATTTCAAATGAAATATGAGATGAGCAGGAATGGGGGGAGAAAAGAAAGAAGAAAAAAAGAAAAAAAAGAGTTACAATCCGGATCAAGAATCCTCTCGGCCTCACACGCCTCATTAATAAGCTAGATTTTTTCCCCTTTAGCGGAACGTTGATGACTTTGTTTGGTTAGTGTTGATAGAAAAGCATGAAATTATGTTGTAATGAGCCGCAAAAGGAAAAAAAAAACAAAAAAGAACATTCAAATGTAAACCATTAATTTTTTTATTTCTATCTACATCTTTTAAGGAATAAATCCTTTTCTTACAGTTTGCCTTTTTTTGCTGCAACACTTGCATTGTGTGTGTGTGTGTGTGTGTGTGTGTGTGTATACCTACCCACCAGTGGGGATCATCAGTAGCGGTTACAATAATAATATCGTTTTTACAAAACGCCAGCTGGTCGGAGCCCACAGACATACAGTCGACTAACGCCCGAACCTTCCTCTGCCACGGCCTCGTGGAGCACTAACACACACACACACACACACACACACACACACACAGACACAGACACAGACACAGACACACACACGATCTGTATGAGTGCTGGATAACATTCTGAATTGTGACTGTATGTCAAAACCTTGTATCTCGTTACCATGGCGTTCTTGCGTGACCGCGGTGGCGGCAGTATGACCGGCACTGAGAGGTTAGCATGAGCGTTAGCGTTAACGTTAGCGGTGCTGTTATTGGTCAGGCTACAGTAGAGCTCCTCCATGCTGCTTCCCGAGCTGGGGGAACCTGCCGCGCACTTCGCACTTCCGCTACTCGTTCGCCGATATGACGTCGTCTTTTCTGATCTACACACACACACACACACACACACAAAAATATATGATGAGATGATTAAACCACCTATTTAGATATCTACAGCCTACATTAATATCTAAAATGATACTGTATAAACACATTATCAGGTGTTGAGACCTGAATGTCCTTATATGAAGACATGACATCATTGTACCGTTCTCTTATGAGGACTGTTGGGTCTAATCATTTCGCCAAACCTCTTCCTGGTTGATTAAATGTATAGATACCAGCCATGAATATGAAGAAACAGTCGGCAGAAATCCAGCCTCCGAATCTCTGGTTGATAAAGTTAACGTGTGCATCAGTTTAATATGCCATCTGACCTTTAATGACCTCTACTGTTATACCCGAGCTGGGATCTCTGTGCTGCTTTATATATACGAGGGGCGTTGATGTCAAACCGAGACATGTGATACAAATTCTGGTGAATGAAGGCGTAAAACTGATTGACATTTACAGAAGACTTTAAGTGCAGTACGGTGATGAGACTCTCAGCCGCGGTAAAACATTAGAACAGTGCAAACGTTTTAAAGAAGCCTGTACGTCCTGGGCGAGGTGGCTCGGAGCTCACAGTGTGACGTGAAACGCCTGGATACCTGCGAAAGACAACTTAGCAACCAACTTGCAGAAGAGACGCAGCTGTCTGTGTGAACTGTACACACAATCAATGTTAAAGGGGTTCCTGGGAGGCCGGTGTTTCAGACGTGAAGCAGGCAGTCTGATCATGAAAACTTTCTACTTTGACGGTGTCCAGACACTAGTGAAGTGCATTGGTGTAGCAGGGGGTTATATAGAGACATAAAGGGAGTGTTCACGTTACACAATTAAAAGTCCCGGTTTGACTTGAACACCCTTCATAAATACAGTACTAAAAGTGTTCGCGTGCAGCATGCGTGCTTACACGACAGGTCCGATGGAGCTCTGTGACGCCGATGGACTCTGTCCATCCCAGATCCCCGTCTGTCTCTTCAGCAGGCCGTTGCGAGGCGACTGGGGAGCCCGTGACCCCGACACATCTGCCAGGGGTGAAGGGGGGCCGTTTCTATGGGAACCATTCCAGGAACTGGAGCTGTGGCGGGAAAAGCCGAGAGTCTCCTGGGCGGAGGTGCTGATTTGGGGGTCGGAACGGCCTGGAGGAGAATAGAAAGAACTCCGTGTTAGGATGGAAGAGAGAAGAAAATGTTAAACATGATTACTAATAGTCTTAGAATGTCAAACTCGGTAAGTCAAAACAGCTAATTAATCATTTTTTGCATAAATGATTCTTAATTATGGCACGTTTTTTTTTTTTATTTCAATAAAATTTTTGAAAAGACAAATGCATTATTTTTTCGACATAATCTCTCTGCTTTTTAATATACTTTTCAAGCCACGAACGCACCGCTGTCTTCACTTCCTCATCAGAAGTGAACCTTTATCATCATAGGACTGCTTTCAGGGGACCAAACAGGTGAAAGTCCTATGGAGTGAGATCAGGACTATAGAGAGGACGGTGTGGACAGAAGTGTGTGGACGGGCATCGCCACACGGATAGCGGTCCTCTGCGTTTAATTCGTTGGATAAGTTTAGGCACCTGCTGATTGTTGAAGCTTTTTCCTGATGATGTTCCAATACTTCTGGCCCTCGAGAATTCCAGAAAACTGGAATCGTTGATGAATTTTCCAGCTGATGGTTTTGACTTTGGAGCTTTTTCTCAGTCTGTGATTGACGTTTTCCGTTCCAGACTCTGCCGTTTACTCTCAGGTTCGTAGTGATGAATCCGTGTCTCGTCACCGGTAATGATTCTCTTTAGGAAACTTAGAGAGATACTTCCTTGGAGCATTGCTTCGAATTTGGTTTGCATGAATTGTTTCGGCACCAGGTACACCCTCAGACCACAAAAAAAATAAAATAATAATAATAATAAAATAAAAAATGATTGGGGATTGAACTCTCAACCCTGCGGATTAGTTCTTTCTAAAAACTTTCTTCTTTTATATAATTCTCACCATATCAACTTATTTATTAAGCAGCACATTTGTAACCTGTTTATTATTAGTCTTAGCTTCTATACAAGGCTGTGACCGAACTCTGTTACTAAACATCCAGTACAGTATTTAAATACGTCATTAATATAAACATGTGCTCATGTTTAATGCTTATGTGACAGAAATTTCTATTAACACTTTCCAAGAATTCGATTCTACAATGAAGGTTTTTAAAAACTTGTGTCGTGTCTAAACCCAGGAGGAAAGATCTCGAACCTCTCTGAATGGATTTAGCCGGAAGCGGAGGGGGCGTGTGACCTCCGGAGGAGGTGCTGCTGCTCGCCGTGGTGCGCGAAACATATTCCACGTTCTGGTAGGGTCGGTCAGGGTCACCCCATGGAACGTTCACAAAGCAGCCATTAGAGGGCGGAGGAGAGCGGAGACACCGCGGTGGGCTGGCCTACATGGAAAAAAAACAAATACAAGAATGTGGTTGAAACACGAATTTAAATAAATAAATCAATAAATAAACATTACTGTTTGACGATATTCTGTAGTTTATTCATTTTCACATGGATTCCTAATGATTTAAGATGAATAAAATGTCATAATGTACACCTAGGGTGTACATTAAATAATGACACTGTGCCATTCTCACACACACACACACACACACCTTTTCATCCAGATCGTCTTCGCTGTCGTACATGAACTCCTGCGGCATCTCCCACGTGTACTCCACATGGATCTGGGAGTTAAATTTCCCGCTGTGAGCCAGCTCCAGCTAAACACACACACACACACACACACACACACACACACACACACACACACACACTTTAAAACCTGCAGTTTATCATTTTAACATTTGCGATGTAACATCACGAGTACAAAGTGTGAGCAGGCAAGCTCTCCGCTGCAGACAGAGTGACTATTTCAGGCGGAGTGTGACAGCTGGGACAGCTGCAGCCTCAACACACACTCTGTTTAACACACTTCCTGACCCCGGGAGTGAGAGGACACTTGGTGGACGTTGAGACACTGAGTCAATATGGAGAGCAGCAGTGAAGCGCCAGCTCGTGTTTACGGAGCAGCAGGAGGCGCTCATGTGAGTCAGCGAAGCTCCGATTTGATCCGAAAACGAAATAAAAAGCCAGCGGGACGCGGATTCATTCTCAGAGATCTCACTCTGCCGTATCTGTATCAGATTTAAAGAACTCCATCAATTCCGTAACCAAACACATACACAGTTGGAGATACTTTACCTCCATAGTCACTGAAACAAAAACATCAGCACGGTGTGTTAATTCTGGCTCCGAAAATCCATCAACCACATTTACAATGCCCGTTCAAGTCAAACCAGGACTTTTTGATTGTGCTGAATGACAAAACACAGTGATGAGAGTAAAAACTCCCTTTATTTCTCTCTATATAATCCCCCGCTACACTAATGCACTTATCCCAGTAGTGCGTAGACACCATTGAAGTAGAAAGGAACCATGAACAAGTCGAAATTGCCTGTCTGATTCAACGACTGAAACCCCGGCCTCCCAGGAACTCCTTAAATGGCCCAAACATGTGGAAATGGCTTGGAGCGAGGGAATAACTATAAACAGAGTTCCCATGGTGTTGTTTGTACATTTCTAAAGCAGCCGGTGCCAAGAGGAATTATAAATTAAGGCTTAATGTCTGTTTATTTCAGTTACATGTATTTTCAAAATGTTTGATTGTCTCTAAAATATACGACCATAATGTTGGAAATCGGTAATATGGGTAATTTTTTTTTGGGGGTGTCTGAAATGGATTATTTGCAACCTACCAGGTCGACACAGTGCGTGTGTTGCAGTCTCTTGGCGATGTCCAGCGCAGTCTCTCCGGCAGTGTTCGCTAAAAAAAAAAAAAAAAAAAAACAGAGCGAGA
>NC_071112.1:3535000-3625000 GCF_024256425.1 Clarias gariepinus | reverse complement strand
TTTTTTACTTTTAATCAAGTACAATTATAAATGGAGGACTTTTACTTTTGTACTATGTTAGCTAGGGTAACTTTATTTGTACTCAAGTTTGCCTTTTTTTCCCACTAAAACTGGAGACTCCTTCCACAAACATTACTTGAGCAGCTTTAAGTACTTGAGTAGTTTCTTTAGTGCATATGTTTTACTTTTATTCAACTGCATTCTATAACAAATATCTATACTTTCTACTTCGCTGTGGTGGGAATTGAGGCGGTAAAACTATTAAATATTAACATAACTTCATGATTTACATAGAAGGTGTTTGAAATCAGAAGTGGAGACGGTTGTGGACAAGAAGGAAACAGTACGTACATCTACAGTCGGGAAGCAGAAAGCGAGAAAGACTTTTGCTGTAACTTAAATGCTACAGGGAGCTAATACAAGCTCAGTACTTTTTAATATGCAAGTAATTTAACCAAATAGCATTGTAAATGGAAGAATACTTTTACTTAAGTACTATTTAATTAGAGAATCTCTACTTTTACTCAAGTTAAGGGATTTGTCTATTTTGCCCACTAAAACTGGAGACTCCTTCCACAAACATCAGTTACTTGGTGCATTTACTTACTTTAAACTTCACTACATTTCTGCATTAAATCAGCACATAAGACTTTAGAATTAATATAAAACTTGGTTTAGGAGGATGTAAGAGAAAGTGTGTGATTTTTACCAGGAGCTCAGATGTACTCAGCATGTCAAGCGTGAGCGACTGTATGCGTGAGTAGTGCACGCCGAGTTCTCTGTGAATTCCTGAACATTCGATACATGTGAGGATGCCCAGGTTCGAGGAGAGCCAGGTGGGTTCTGCAGGAGAGGTCAGACGTTTTAGTCATTAGTATATGTTCATCCAGTTGTCATCTATAACGTTTATCCTGTGAAGATAAGATTTTCCGCGGCCTCGAGCCTAACAGAGCTCAAAACAGGGTGCACTCTGGATGGGGTGCCAAAACATTGCAAAGAATAAGCACACACACACAATGATACACTAGGGGCAATTTGGAAACATCAATCAGCCTAATCTGCATGTCTTCGGATGCCAGGGTGCCTAAAGAAAACACACCAAGCTTAAGGAGAACATGCAAACTCCACGCACACGGAGCACAGAGATGAGATTTGAACCTGCAACCCTGGAAATACACGTCGTTAAGCTGCAATGTTTATTCATTTTGGTAACACAGAGCTGCGACAGTACTGACAGTGAGTGGTGTCTAACTGCTAGAGGTTTTAAAGAAATTACCCATGGTTTAGTTAAGTCACTTCACCCATCCACTGGTGGTTTCCTTAAGTAGCTTCAAGATTCACATGGTTCCCCAAATTTATAATACATGAGTAATAAGAATAAGAATGTATGCTAAAATGAAGAGAATAAAATAAAATCACTATAGCAAATACAATGTGTTGTATAAACATTGAACTAATTAAACAGTACATGCCCATCTTTGGCAGACACTAATGAATATGTAAATTAAATGGTCATGTGACACAGTGTCAAGAAAAAAAGAGAAGAATTTTCTTTTGTCACATTCTGTCAAATGGCTCTGTGTTAAGACTACAGGTTGTTCCTGATTCACAAACGAGTTCCATTCCGGGAGCACGTTCGTAAGTGGAATTTGTTCTTAAGTCAGACAAAGTTGGTCTTGTACACTTTTGACACAAATACACAATAGTGGTATAGCATACCAATACACTTGAATAAAACTCTGTCCCCCTTTCCTGAGGAAATTAATCTGTGGAATGCAAATGTTGTCTCTGCGCCCTTAAATCGCGAGGGGAATCCCGGATGTTATTTTGTCTCACAGTTGTTTTCCACTGTATTGGACTGTGAACTATGTTTTCTTGAGGATTTTATTCCGAAATAAAGATTATTCACCATCAGGACAGCTTTACAGGACAGACCTTTTCTATTATCATGCTCCCGAACTGATTAATTGAAACCAGTGAGGCCGACTCATTTCACCGCAACACACACACACACACACACACACACACACACACACACACACACAATATACCAGACTTTAGACATTTTAAACATTTACTTATATACTTAAAATAGTTTATATAATTGTAAATATTGGTATCTGGTGCCATGCAGTGTTTATTTTTTGTACAATACACGCAAGTTACTTCCATGATTGACCCTGAAGTAGAACTGCAGTCTGTTCGTATCTGCGGACTCAAATGTTCGTAAGTCGGGGACTACCTGTATAAACAGTCTGTGTGCGTGCAGACTTTACAAGACGAATCAAACAAACGATTAGGATTAATTGTATTATGAATGAGTGTTTGTACCCGGAGCGCCGCAGTCGCAGCAAGCGTCGTTGCCTGGAAGATTCCTCAGGCCTGAAATGATGGACCGCGCCAGATCCTGCAACCCGCTGCCCGGGTACTGCAGCTGATCTCCACCGAGAGCCGTGTTCAGAGCCGCCTCTTTACTGTTCTGGAGTACCGACACCCAACTACACGCAGAGAAAGGAACACTAGTTGAACTTAAAATTCAGCATTTAACACTTTCGCCATAGATAATCCCTTATCTAATGTCACTGAAGTCAGATGTGTACAGATTTAAGTGATGGTTGACTATATATAAGATACCACAATACATTCAGGACAAAAGAAAGAGACTCTAAGACTGGAATCATGAGTGTGTCCGTGTGTATCGTGTGTTTCAACACTTAGGAGGTTTGAAAGAATGCAATCTATACATACATTATACATTCTTGTTCATCCTCTGCTTGGAAATGATACGTGCGATTATCTGGAAGAAAGAAAGAAAGAAAGAGAAAGAAAGAGTGAGAAATGGGTGTGAGACCAGTGAGCCTATCATGGAAGCAATGTGGGAGAAGAAAAAAAAAAAAAAAAAAACAGCACAGAGAATGTAGGGAGAAATAACAAGCTAGGACAAGCCCATTGCAACAACTGCTTTTCATTAACACACGCACACACACACACACACACAGGCTCTTTACTATATTTAGACACACACACACACACACACACACACTACTCAATCATGGGCTCTATCTCGGAATGGGGTGGGGGTGAAGAAGAATAAGAAAAAGAAAGCTGCATATAAGTCATCATAAATGTACATTTAAAGGCTTATAATGATCTAATATCTCTTAAAATAAGAGATTATAATAAAGACATTTCAAAGATTTCAAAAACCTATAGATTTACATTTTATGTTTTATTAATCAAAACGAAAAACGTGACAAATTCTCTCCCACATTGACACCAGGAGATTAAATCGTTACAAGATTGTTGAACGTACGTGTCACAAGGGAGAACGTCCTCTTCTCATCGGGGTTGGGCCGAACCTGACACGTGAGGAGGTTGAGTTTGGCCGGAGGTCTGTTAATCTGAGATTAAGAGCAAATACAACCTGAATGTAGTTTACCTACAGCATCCGTGACTTGAAAGGATGTGTGTGTGTTTGATGTTAGAACCTTACCGTGCTGTGCGAGATGGTCAGACAGCCGTACTTGACTCCACATTTCCTCTTCTGCCACACCTTCCTGATCCTGCAACATAAAAACACAGAGACATCATGGAACACTGAGATCACGGACTCGTCCACCAGACCTGAAACGCGGCTCAGATCTCGGGCCAGAACCTCATGGCTGTCATCCCCCATCATCAAAAGATGGATTTTTATAAAAGCCCGGAACGAGTTCTGGAAGAAAGCAACTTCTCCTGATGAGTCACTGTTTATTTTCTCTCTGCATCTGGACTGGATTTTCTTGGGAAGAAGTCAAAGGAAGTTTCCAACTCCCATTTCCTACCTTCAAGTCGCGCAACACAAACAAGACGCTTGTCCTAAAGAGCGCGGCTCTAAACAAACAAAGTCTTGAGCTGTGCTCTCATTCTTCATATTTTCCCTTCCGAAGCTCCAGACTTTCTTGTATGTTTAATGTCGTCTTAAGCCTCCCTCATTCATCTCTCATTCTCACTCCAGTCCTTGTACCTGAGCCTTTTCAAAGGAACGTTTTTTTGTTTGTTATACCGCACAGTGACCTATGAATCATTCGAGCATAAAAAGCATCTAACCTGAGGCATGAAGCAGTGAGGAACGGGGACAGATGATGGCAGATGCTGAACGCTGAGTGGTTGGAACAGACGAGAGGGGAAATGAGGTCGCTGCTGAGGCTGTTACCTCATTCCATTTAATATATCGAATCTACGCGGTGGGAGGAGTCCAGAAATCCAAAGGAAACCCATATGGACGTGGGGGAACCGCGTGAGCTCAGTAACATGATAAACCCGCGGACGTGGTGAGACACGGAACAGAGGCTTTTTCTGGCTTGTTTTTAAGCTGACTAACAGGCCAACTCATTCATGTTTGAGTCTGACCGTGAGATCCGATCTGTACACCAGTGTGTGTGTGTATTTGTTATCTCAATGTGTAATCTTGGAGTCTGCTGAATCTTCAAACCAGACTTAATGAAGAACATCTGAATTATACAAGTACACACTAACGCACACATTCAAACGCAATCCACTTCCGTCTGCAGCCCACGTCTTCCCCTGGTCCAGGACTGAGCCAACAATCATCATCATCATCCTAATCTTACCATCAGTGTTGGTGGGGTGGGGGCGGGGTGGGGGGGGGGGGGGGGTTGGGGGCTAAGGGAACAAATAAAGTGTGTTTGGCAAAAAACATTCTAGTGATTTCCCAATATACACATTAGCGTCTGGTTTAGTGACAAAGTTTGATAAGTTTGTTTATGCTAAAAAAAAAAAACAGTTGAATAGCATGTGAGCAGAGGATAAACTGTTTGTATATCCTGTCCGATTTACATAAACTGCACAACACCCGTTAATTAAACGCACATCTGTATTTCATTATATAAAGGAAGTGAAGAAAAAAAAAAAAGTTATTCACGCTCAGTAAGCTGTTCATCCTGGTCAGGGAGGATGTCGGAAACTCCAGACATGACACTTTGGGTCAGACACCAGTCTCACGCTTAGAACCGTGCACACACACATACACATACACACACTATTTCCCCCCATCACAATTCTACACGTGTTACGGTTCATGATCTACATGATCAGTGACAACAACATATGAATGCTCGTGCTTTAGTCCTCTTTTTCACATTTCTGCCTGTGGTTTAATTTAATAACCCAAACATTATTTCTCAAAAACATGACATCATCTGATTATAATGAAAAAATATGCGTCTATACACGCAGGGGTCTGAGAAATATACGCCTCTCTTCTGATGATCATATGATTGCATCAACGATGAGGACAACTACTGACATCTTTAGAGGAAACATGAAAGCAGCGGCACCTCGGCATATAAATTTAATCCGTTCCGGAGGCGAGTTCTTAAGGCGGAGTTTGTATTGCGAAACGCATTTTCCCATCGTTTATATCTATTACCAATTATACACCAATTTCCATTACTATAATCATATTTTTGCATTTAAAAAAGACATGTAAATGGAATAAAATATGAAATTATTAAACATTAAACCTCACTTAATCTTAATTTATGATTCCTCTTGGCACCGGCTGCTTTAAAAACCAAACCCCTTTTCTTCTTGCTGTTGTGCACAAAATGCGCTTGGCTTTCCACTGATGCAAACAAGTTTTGAACGGCTCCCGGACGTACGCGCAACTTCGCCGCCGCTCGATTCGGCTAGCTTTTTTTTTTTTGGGTACCTTAAGACGGAAATTCTTAAGGCGGGGCGTTTGTATGCCGAGGTGCCATGATTCAATTCGAGCTTTAAAAATGGGTGTGGACAACAACTGTTGAAGTGTGTATACCCCTTCGTAAATATGTGAATATACATCTTATTTATATTCGGTTTAAATGTTAAGGCTGATTGGTGTCTCTCTCCGTCTCAGCAGGAACGTTCGTTAGTGGTGACATTAATTCGGCAGCGTTATGGACAACACTGGGACATGGTTGGTGTTCGGTTGTTTCTCATCCTGTTACAGCTGGTAAATGTTTTTTTTTTTAAGTATTGGGTTAATTATGATTATTCTTTATACGTTGTTTCATATATAAAATATGTGATTTTAACTGTGTAATTATGAAAGACAATGAAATGACGTAAGTGTCTGCGTCTCTACACATAAATAGGGTTTAATACTGATTACTGTATCCAAACCGGTTCGGATTGCGGCACAGGCGGCGGCCCTGACTCACCCGTCGCTCTTCTTGAGCAGGAAGCCCGATTTCTCGGTGCCGTATTTCTTGTTGCCTTGTGGCTGGTGGATGCTGTAGCCGTGCCCGGAGTTCTTCCTGTTTAGATAATCCTGAAATGGAAGAAGCACATCCCCACCATCATCATCACCATCATCATGGTATCCTGATTTTTAAAATCTATATTAAAGGCCTTTATTTACATTCACATCAAGCCCTAACCCTAGCGTAGAGTGAGTTGCAGTTACCTCTTTACCCTCCACTTGAAGCTGACTCCGGAGACAGTCACGGAGCTGAGAGAGCTGCTTCACGTGCTCGTCCTCTTCCTGACGAACCTGAGTGCAGGACAAACTGCTGGTTAGAGTTTCACAAACCCAAAACCACTCAATTAACAACTGTGTATAAAACAAACACGCCGGTTAATTCGCAACCTCCGAGGAATCTTACATTGCAAGCTGAGGTCTACACTGAGCGACCAGCATCTCCAGTAATGACGTTCTGCTTCTTTTCACATCAGGAATCCATAATCACACTGGCTTGCTGGAATCATTGCACATGTACAGTATGTGTGTGTGTGTGTGTGTGTGTGTGTGATGACGGGGAAGGTTTAAATGTCTTCCTGATCTGTCTTTTACCTGCCAGCTGAATACGAATCCTAATAACAGTGTAATACCATCGCCAAATCTTACACTCAAGTCAGGGTTTAGACTTTTTCCAAGCTGAATCGAAAGTCTGCGAGAACGTGTTTCTATGAGCTTCAACCAAACCAGTTTTTATGCAAAGCAACAGATTTGCTGGAACATGCCCTACTTTCATATAAAACCTCAGGAGCTGGGACGTGGACCAGGAATTTCTTTAATAGGGTGTTTGTCCAATATTATGTAATATTGTAGAGCCTTAGGCAGGCAGACACACCGTTACCGAACAGACCGAATGAATCCGCAGATTAATGATTTACACTGTAATGTTGCGCAATTCTAGAATTTCACTCTGCTCTCCGCTGAGCTCCCTTAGAAGTTCTAACACAGAATCAATCACCTCAAATCTGTGGTCTAAAAAATGTCATGCACCGCACATCTGACTGGACAAACGGACATTTACGGCATTTAGCAGACGCCCTTATCGAAAAAGACTTACATTTTTATCCCATTACACATCAGAGCAGTTGAGGCTTAGGGGACTGGCTCAAGGGCCCAACAGTGGTCCCTCTGTGTTCGAACCTGGGACCTTCTGATCAGAAATCTGACATCTTAACCACGGAGCTAGACCTGCACCTTTCATAATTCTAGTACAGATTTAGACTTAAAAAAAAAAAAAATCTCCAAATAGAGAATTGCTTAATCCTTAACCAGCATTTGCACTTCTAGAATCATCTTTTAGGTTTTGAACCAGTGGTATCTAACTTTTGAGGTCTAGAATTTAAGAATATTCTAGAATTATTGTATTAAATAATTGCACTGTTAAAAAGTAACTTCGCCTAATCATATATGATTCTTTAAAGTGAACAAGTTTTAAAAATCTTAAAATTCAATTCTTAGGGCCTCTGAGTGGCGCAGTGGTAAAGTGCTCCCCCTATCTTCCAGGGATCGCTGGTTCGATCCCTGGGTTACTTCTCACAGCCGGAGGTCTAGAGAGAGCTGATTGGCCGAGCTCTCTTAGGGGGGAGGGATGAGAGGTACTTGCACTCCCACATTAATCACGGCTCTACAGCCAATCAGGGGCGTCTGTGAGCTCGCGCACGCGGAAGGAGCGGCTAGCGCTTTCCTACCAGTGTGTAACTCCGCCCCTAACAGTGCGTGAGCGGGCAGTTTAAAAAGATGCGGTCGCGCAGTTTGGAGGAAACACGTGATAGTCTTCGGCCCTCCGGGCTGAATGGTAGTAGTCGCCTTAATGGGAGCCCCCTAGTGACGCGGAGGAATTGGCCACGACTAAATTAGGGAGAAAATCTGGAAAAAATCCCCCCCCAAAAAACAACAAAAAAATTTAATTTTTACAAAAAAAAAATTCTTTTTAATTTATGAGTTGTTCCTGTAAACTAGTCTAAAGAAGAATTCTAAACAGGATAACGCTGTTGCGAAATACCCAAGTTCATTTACTTGAGAATAATCTTTTGGGTTGTTGTTAAAATGTTAAGGTCTAGAAATCAAGAATATTCTGCAATTATTGTTAAACTGAGGAGCTCTGGAATAATTGGACTGTTAAAGAAATAATGTTGCCTAATCACTTATAATTCTTTAAAGTAAACAAGTTTTAAAAATCTTGATAAAAGAAACAAATGCAGTGTTAATAAACACATTTTAAGGTCACTTACACCAGAGTTAGGAATTGTAAAAATCTGGGCTGAAACTTAAAAAAAAAAAAAAAAAAAAAAATCAATACCTAAAAAGAATTCGTTCAAGTTATGAGTTGTTTTGGTGAAGAACTCTTTAAATTGCAGAATTGTAGAAGAATAATAGAGTTGAGAAAAACCTTTTTAAGTTCATTACCTCGAGAATCATCTGTTGGGAGCTTTTATGAGCAATTAGTGTTGTTGAATTTTTAAGGTCTAGAACTCACGAATATTCTAGATAAGGGGAAAAAATCTTAATAAACACACTCAAAGTCACTTCTAGAATTTTTTTTAATGAAAAATTCTAAAATAATCCGAGCATTGCTAGAAAATTTTCCATTCATGTCTGAATAAATGTTGTTCTGAAGTTATGAGCTCTAAAATAAACTTTTAAGTCACTTAGTCTTAAATTCTCTCTGAAGCTTTCGGTTCTAGAACAGCCGCTTTGTTTAGAGAGAAATTTCTGTGATCGGTTCATCAAACTGTCGAATTTGCACGGTCACTTATTCTTGGATTCTCCTTGAAATAAAGAATTCTATAATAAAAACTGCCAGCTTGCTTGAAAATCATGTTTTCTTAAACTCGCTTTGAAGTTATAAGTGGACCGTAGTCTTGATGATGAGCTTTTTAAGGTCAGGACGCGGCAAGCTAAGCTGTCTCGGGTACATACAGTACGTGTATATTCTCTTGAAATTCTCTTTTAATTAGACAACATTTCAATAATTCAGCCTCTCTCATTTCCTCTTGTGGGGGGGAAAAAAAAAAGACAACACACACGCATGCATGCACACACACACACACACACGTCACTGCCTGCAGTGTATACAGCAGAATTCCAGTTTATCTTTGTTCCTTGTGTTGAAGCCAAACCAGCACCGGGTGATTAAGTTTAACGTCTGACTCTGACTAAGGAGTCATTACACGGCAATCTGAGACGAGGGTTATTGCAGGAGATTTTCAAAAAAAAATGAAACTCAAGAGCTCGTGTTACAGTTACGTACAGAACATTAACAAAATCCTTCCATAAAGGCAAAAGATTATATAATCTGCACCATCTTCGTGTACTGGCCGGGTATACATGTGCCGTACTGTATATATACTGTATGTTTAAAGGGATACACACACACACACTCATTACCGTGTGAACAGAGGCTGCTAGCTTTTCCACAAATGGACTGAGATTTTCAGCGGCTTTCAATCCATCCTGAAAGAAACTGAAAGAAAAGAAAAAAGATCTCAAACATACACATTTACATTTCTGTCCTCGTATACTGTAACATATATATATATTCTGCTACTTATGATCTTTAAAGCTTCATAACGGTAATAATCTGACGTGCTGTTTGTTAGAGCCAGTTTCATCATGGGACTTGACGATACTGTTCTTGCGGGAACTGTTCCAGAACAGCTGACCCTGTTTATGTCTTAAAACAGCAACGGTTTTTTTGTTTTGTTTTTGCTTTATTACCCAACATCATGTTTATTATTTCATAGTTCTGAAATCTCCATTATTGTTACAAAATGTAGAAAATAAATCCAAACTTGTGACTGGTACTGTACTGTATAGACACACACTTCTACTTGCGTAGAGGTTCACATATTCCATGTTTACTTGGGGAGGAATTTTAGTTTATAAACAAAACACTGGACGACTCATTGCTGTTTGATGATGTCATGGTATTGCATCACACTACAAAAAATGTTGTTTTTTCTTTTTTAAAACACTTTTTAGCTAATTGATATGTATGAAAGTGGAGTATGTGTGTGCTTTCACCTTTTTTTTTTAAAAAAACAAAAAAAACAACAACCATTATAGACTCGCATCCAGAGGCGATAACAGCTGAAGGAGCACTGAACTACTCCCTAGTTTATTGATCTAATAATTATTATGATCTTAATAATTACCTAATAATCATTATCGGTCTCGAAGAATGTAGTCTAGTCACTAACGGACAAAGAACTCATCAAAAAAAGGAGAACATAATCAACTTTGAAAATAAAAAACAATATGCTTTGAGACTTGATATCAGTTTTACATTTACACAAAAATCAACCCGACATATTAAAAATGAGCCTCGCCTTAAAATAACGTTTTACTTAAAACCTGTTACACTAATACAAATATTGCTGCCACAGAGGTTGGGTGAAGTCCACACGGCTTACGACATTCAAGCAGTTTGTTTAAAGCAGATAAGTGAAACTCTCTGTTGCAAATACATTCAATGGTCCAAGGTTTATCATCACACCCATGGAATATCACATTCGCATCACACACACAATGATAACAAGCTCCAGTCTTCTGGGAAGGTTGGTAGGTTGGTGGGTGAGTGGGTTAGTGAGTGGGTGGATGGGTGGGTTGGTTTGTAGATACAGTAGGTGGGTGGGTATATTGATGGGTAGATAGGTGGGTGAGTGAGTGGGTGGGTAGTTAGGGGTTGGGTGGGTTGTTGGAAAGGTAGGTGGGTAGGTGGGTTGGTACATAGGTATTGGTGGGTAAGTGGGTTGGTAGGTAAGTGGGTGGGTGGGTAGTTAGGAAGGTAGTTGGTTAGGTGGGTGGTGGGTGAGTCAGGAAGGCAAGTATGTTGGATAGGTATGTTAATAGGTAGGTATGGGTTGGGATGGTTGGTTTATAAGTAGGTAGGTGGGTGGGTGGGTAGGTTGTTAGGGGTTGGGTGGGTAGTTATAAAGGTTAGTGGGTGGATGGGTTGGTAGGTAGGTAGGTACTGTAGGTATGGGTGGGTGGGTGGGTGGTTGGTTTGTAGATACAGTAGGTGGGTGGGTATATTAAAGGGTAGATAGGTGGGTAAGTGAGTGGGTAGTTAGGGGTTGGGTGGGTTGTTGGAAAGGTAGTTGGGTAGGTGGGTTGGTACTAGGGAGCAACAACTAATCGATAAAATCGATAATTATCGATAATGAAATTCGTTGTCAACGAATGCCGTTATCGATTAGTTGGGCTGCTCACGTCACTGAGGCGCGCGACCAGAAGATGCACAAATACACACAGATACACAGCCGCTCGCGCAATGGAGGTTACAGGAGCCTCTGCAGGAAAAAGCGCGCGCCCCGAGTCCTCCAAGGTTTGATAGCAGTTCACATTAAACGCCTCTAAGAAGACGATAACCTGCACACTATGCAAGACCGAGCTTTCATGGCATGTCATGCACGAACACTTAAAAAGAAAACATGTTGGTGTTACAGATGGCGAAACGTCAGCAGGGTCGGTAAAAACTGTATCTCTTCATCGTGTAAAAGTGGTATAGTTTAAGTGTTTTTTTTTAAAACTGTTCGCTAACTTCGGGACACTCGCGCTAGATCTGTTCACGTGCTACTCGCTAGCATCACATTGCGCAATCACCTCATGAGCAATAGTGATTAGTTAAATGGCGCTATTTTAGATCAGCTTAATTTACACGGTGCAAATAACAGTAGATATATATATATATACAGTGTGTGTGTGTGTGTATATTTATATATATATATATATATATATATATATATATATATATATATATATATATAAACTGTATATATTATATACTACATTTTATTTAAGGTTTAAAATGTCAAAATTAAAGATTATTAAACTCTATATGTGGCTTTTGCATTTTTAAAAGTTTATTTTTATACATAAATAATACCCTGATTTATGTTTTTTTAATAGTTATAAGCAAAATATCAAATTTAAGAAGCGGTTAGGTTTTGTCCGATTAATCGATTAACCGAAAACATAATCGCCCAACTAATCGATTATCAAAATAATCGTTAGTTGCAGCCCTAGTTGGTACATAGGTATTGGTGGGTAAGTGGGTGAGTGGGTGCGTGGGTGGGTAGTTAGGAAGGTAGTTGGTTAGGTGGGTGGTAAGTGAGTGAGTCAGGAAGGCAAGTGGGTGGGTGGGTTGTTAGGTAGGTAGATGCGTAGGTATGTGTTGGGATGGTTGGGTGGGTAGTTATAAAGGTTAGTGGGTGGATTTGTAGGTAGGTGGGTAGAAAATAATCATTCTGGAGGGTAAACATAAGAGTAAGTTACATTTTGATGCTCTAAAAACGTACTTAAGCTGTGCTTGGAAATACTTGATAAGACTCTGGAGCAGATCAGGACCCTGGCGTATCTTCATCTCCTGCACCTTCAGTAAATACTGCAGTGAGACAGACAGAGAGAGACAGAGACAGGGAGAGAGACAGAGAAGATAAGAACTTGTCAACTTCTATTTTCTTTCAGTCTGTTTAATCAGTGCTCCAGGATGGCGGACTGATCTCAGGAGAAAACCAACACAAAGATCTAACACAACCATTTTAGCAAAGTGCTCGTGTCAGAGGCTGTTTACGCAGAAATAAATATCCATCTGCCGAAGTAAAGCAAGAACTGAAGAACATCTGGAGGTCTGCGGCCAGAGAGGGGAAAAGAGGAGTCTCTGCAGAACAAGAAGAAGAGAATTCCCCTCTCCTTCAACTTTATTTTAATTTATCGCTTTATCCTGGTTCAGCAGTGCAATTAAAGCTAAAAGTTCTTCTAATCCTCAAACAAAAGGGAAAAAACATCTCCAAACCACACACAGAGAACATGACCTAAGCACTTTCTGTTAACTTTAACCACCTCACACATCTGCAGCTGGAAAGTCCTCCTCTCTCTCTCCATGTCCTCCAGTATGTCCGAGTCCAGGCGTATCAGACCGTACTGCTTCTGCCGCTCCCTCTCCAGCTTCCCCCTGAGAGACACAAAGAACTCTAGAGTCTCTTCGCCTTGCTTATTCCTTCCTCCATAAATTAAAGGTAGAGGTGTGCATTCTTACATTTTAACGTCATAATCTTTCCAGCCTCGCTCCATCTGCTTCTTCAGGTCCTGAAACAGACGAAAGGAAGGACAAAGAGAAATGGCATGAAGAAAGAATAAAAATGATTAATAATAGTCATTTAGGTCAGACAGTAAGGTCAAACTCTCCATGTCGTCCTTGTGTTTGTAATTCACTTATGCAAATTGAAAATCTGTTTTTCTGTACAAGAATAAAAGAGATGGTGCGCTTTCATTTGCCGTCTGTTTCTGTTTTTTTTTTTATTGTAACAGAACAAATATTATGGTTTTCAAAACCACTCTTGGATGAATGTATTGGACAAAGCCTTAAGAAAACCATCAAGTATTTAAAGGGTCTCATTACACTCTGGTTTAACTGACACTGACTTCGTCTGCTTTTAAGAAAGCATTAAAGAAACAATAGTGTCCGTTATAAACATAAACCCGAGCCAGAGAGGAATATTAACTCACACGACAACAGGAAAAACATCCAGAACTCTACACAGAGTTTAAGTCAGGATCACACCATAAATCCTGAAGCCGTAAGGGTGCAATCTTACACATTTTTCACTTATTTCACCTTTAATATCAATAAGGAACCCACCGCCCCTTTCATAGACAAGAAACCTACCGCACCTTTTAATATCGACAACGAACCTACCGCCCCTTTAATATCGAACACGGACCTACCGCCCCTTTAATATCGAACGCGGACCTACCGCCTCTTTGATATCGAACGCGGACCTACCACCCATTTAATATCTGACAAGGAACCTACCGCCCCTTTAATATCTGACAAGGAACCTACCGCCCCTTTAATATCTGACAAGGAACCTACCGCCCCTTTAATATCTGACAAGGAACCTACCGCCCCTTTAATATTGAACGCGAACCTACCGCCTCTTTGATATAGAACGCGGACCTACCACCCCTTTAATATCTGACAAGGAACCTACCGCCCCTTTAATATCTGACAAGGAACCTACCGCCCCTTTAATATCTGACAAGGAACCTACCGCCCCTTTAATATCTGACAAGGAACCTACCGCCCCTTTAATATCTGACAAGGAACCTACCGCCCCTTTAATATCTAACGCGGAACCTACCGCCCCTTTAATATCGAACGCGGAACCTACCGCCCCTTTAATATCGAACGCGGATCTACTGCCCCTTCAATATCGACAGTGGACCTACCGCCCCTTTAATATGTAACGCGGACCTACCGCTCCTTTAATATCGACAGCGGACCTACCGCCCCTTTAATATCGACAACTGATTTACTGCATCTTTAATATTGATAACTGCACCTTAATTACTGCAGCTTTGATGCAGACTTTAATTGATCCTTCAACAATCTCTGGGACACTCACCAGTCTGCTGTCTCTCAGCTCACTCTTCAGGATATTCTCCAGAGGGAAGGACAGGATGCTGTGCAGATTCTGCACCTGCAGACATGCAGAGAGACGGACGCATAATCAGAGAGGCATCGAGCATCAGATACACACACACACATACACACACACACCTGTTCAAAAGTCTAAGCACATGCAAATAACTAACATCCTTAAAAAAAAGTTTTTACTTTTATAAATACTACATAATGTATTCAGTTATAAAAAGCGAAGCCTTTCTTTTTGTTTGTCTAAAAAGTCCTCTTTCACGTAATATGCTGCTTTATTTTCTGGAAATAAGATTTTGTACTGACTCAATAATGAAGTCATAAAATAGACATGTATAACAAGTTCGAACCAAAAAAAAAAAAAAAAAAAAAACAGGCTGCCTAAGACTTTTACACAATACTATAATAATTATATATATATATATATATATCTTCTCTAACACATCCTGTCCAACTTCCCTGTAAACTCTCAGCATAAGATATACCGTCAGCATTTTCCTTCCAGGTGCTGCTCCATATTTCTTGGTTTCCCTGCGGAGCTGAAAGGGAGGAACGTGTGGCTCTAAATCAAGCAAAAGCTTCGACCTGGCAGAGGAATTTGTGTAAATCTTGCTTTGGAAAGAATGCATGAGAAAATCCCCTTAACGCAAAAATAAGTTAATGAGTGTGTGTGGATTTAAAAAGAACTTTTTTAAGAAGCAAATTTGTAAAAAGTTAACTCTGCGCTTCTTTTAAAGAGATTCCAGTGATATCCTGATAGAACAAAAACTATTGCCCTATCTTTATAAGTCAGTTGTAATAAGAAGGTTTATATGCTGAGTTTTATATTTTAAAGTTGATAAAATATTTTAACTTTATATTTGTTGTCAGCAGCCAAATTTACCAGTTAAACTTTTTCATGCATTAAAAAAGAAAAAAGTTTTTTAGTTTTAAACTAACATTAGATTTGATTTTGAAATTTGATTTTAGATAGATTAATTAGAAAATCTTTTAAATGTTTTTTAAACCTTACTTAGACACTTAATATACGTTCCTGATTTCTGTTCCACATCATCTTTTATTTTGTTTTTACATGACCTCTTATCTCTCCCTCATGTATTTGCCTTCTCTCATTCTTTTATTCATTAAGAAGAAATTTTTTTT
Source organism: Clarias gariepinus (assembly GCF_024256425.1). Classification (NCBI taxonomy): domain Eukaryota; kingdom Metazoa; phylum Chordata; class Actinopteri; order Siluriformes; family Clariidae; genus Clarias; species Clarias gariepinus. The sequence continues at coordinate 3,609,140 of NC_071112.1, read as the reverse complement.
TTTAAATGGACAAATTCGAAAACTCACGGAACAAGAGAACTCGTGACCTCAGTAAGGACGGCTGGAGGTTTTACCGTCACCTTGTTTGTCTCGTGTTCGTGACAAGACATGAAAATAGCACTCGCACACACACTGGTTTTGAGAAATGTGTTAGGAAAAAAAAACGACATAAAACTATTTCTGTTTAATTAACAAAGAGAAATTATGCACATGGACATCTTTGCTCATAAAACGGTAACAAACAATCAAGATAATAAAAACAAAAACTTCATTTAATAAACGTCGTTTAATGAACTTTCCTGATGGAATATAATTTAAAAGCAGCATTATAGCAGGATTATTGATGTCTCTCGATTATCAGTGATAATATCGATTTAATCGAGATTAATAACCCCAATAGGAATAAACCTGCATGCTTTAATACGTGTTCTGGTTCTGGGCCCGATCCGTTCCAATGGGAAATGGGGGGATGGGGGGTGTAAACCTTTAATAATCTATTCAATAATAATAATAGTAAATATTAGCCGTGTAAGCACATGATCGCTCGTTAGAATAATTATATTCTTCCTGCTCAGGTTTGCCCGACGTGGGGTAACACTAGGTCATGTGACGAGTTTCCTGGAGGGATATTAAGCTTCCATTCCTGATCACCAATCTCCATGAGAACAACTCTCTCTCTCTCTCTTTCTTCAGTGGATGAACTTCAGACGATCATCCACTGGGTCTCTGGCTAAAGAAGGAGCGCCAATTGGCAAAAGGTTTGCGGCCCATCACTAACCAGAAGCTGGGATCCGTTGGAAAAGATGGGAAGCCGAACCTAACCGCAAACCCAACCTACTTCCTCTTTTGTGTCTTTTATATTCCTGGTAGAATAACCCTTTCACATGGGAGAAAAAAGGCACATTCTATTGTTAGATTAAACCATCTGATAAACGTACACGGGAACCTTATCAGATCAAAGTTCGCGTAAATAGTTGGAATCTCTACGCAGAATGATGTCATTCGTATTGAAGTAGAAGAGTTTATATCGTCCTTAAACAGGACATAAACGAACAGCGGTTCGCGTTAGCGATTCTGATCCAAAAAGCTGCACAGGAACAGAACTCGTATAAAGAAAAGGCATCACGGATGCAGTGAGACAGCCGGAGTCATCAGAGGACACGTCCTGGAGCAAAAACAAAAAGAAGTTTATTTTCTGAGCCCGGTTTCTGCATGAGCTCAGCATCCCTGGTGGTTTTATGATTGACAGCTTAGCGGTCGGGCTGTACGAACACACACACACACAGGTCTGGGATGAATTAAGGGATCCGGACCACTCCGGTTCGAGAGGGCCTTGGCTGCAGCTGCCACACACACACACACACACACACACACACACACACACACACACACACACAGCTGTCCTTCCCTTTTCTCTTAGAGCACTCTTGCAGTGCAAATGGAGCCAAATCATTATTCATTCCTAAATAAACGAACACACACACACAAACACACACACACACACAGGTGGACCCTGAATAACCTGCTGGTGTTCTCATGACTTGGTTTACGATTGGAGCGTCATTTAAACCGAGCAACGCTGCTCTTACACTCCGAACTCCAAGCATGTGTGTGTGTGTCACTAGACTGGTGCGTCGCGGTTGCATGACACATGACATAAAGCGCATGCTTTCTTACACACGTGCCATGAAAGTCGTTATGTCCTGATATGTCCTGATATGGTCGTTTGGTACAGACACGCGCGTCTATCTAAATAGCACGATGCACAGAACACGGACACTAGAACTCGGAGCGCCGTGATTGGTTTAAAGACAGGAAGTTCATAACTCGATCGACTAAAAAGCTTAACGGTTCAAATGTACTCATAATGAGGTTAGAATATGAAGAATAAAACACTTGGGGTAGTACTGTTGTAGGAAAATAATGAATGACAAGGTGTTTTTAATGTCAACTCCTACAACTCCTAGCGGTACCTCGGCATACAAACATCACGCTTTTAGAATTTTCGCCTTAAGTACGGAAATTTTGAAAAAGAAAAAGAAATTTATCTCAGCGTATGAAGCATTTTCGGCAAACGAGACACCGAACCGAACGTCGGCGGGGAGCCGCTCTCAGTTTGGTTTTAAAAAGGAGCCAGTGCCAAGAGGAATCATAAATTAAGGTTAAGTGATAAGAAATAAAGTCTTTTTATTTCTTATTTTACTTTATTTACAAGTCTTTTCTAATTGTTTTTATATGCAAAAAATAGGATTATAGTGTTGAAAATTGGTAATATCTGTAATATTTTGGGTGGCTGGAACGGATTATCCGCATTTACATTATTTCCTATGAGAAAATGCGTTTTACTAGATGAAATTTCAAATAAAGAACTCGGAATCAATTCGTCTGCCGAGGTACCGCCGTATCTTAAAGTGATTTATTCCTCTTATACCACATTAAAATGCCAACAATTAAATGATATATAAAAATAAAGATATAAATAAATAATTCGGGGGGTTGAAAATAAAAAACAGTTTCCAGAACTGAGCTCTGCTGCAGAGGAGAAGTTCATTTCGAGTCACCAGCCTCAGAAATCACCAATTAACAACCAGCACCTCAGATTAGAGCCGTTATGAAGCTTTACAGAGCAGAAGTAGCAGATAAACATCTCAATATCAACTGTTCAGAGGAGATTATTGTGTTTTGGATAAAGGTGTGTCCAAACTATATATAACTCTCCATCTTTCTGCAGACTGATGGTAAATCTAGATAATCACACACCTTCTTGTAAAATCTATTCATCTGGTGCATCCATCAGGTTTGCTGTAGAGATGATAAGAGTTAGAGGAAACCAACCATCACCTGACGACCAATCAGAATCGAGCCTTCAGCCGCCCAGCGATATAATGAAGAATGTTTCCTGCATATCTACAGACTTTAATGAGCCTGAATGGTAGTTATTGTGGAGTTGTGGACTCACCAGTGTTTTGAGGAGCACCGTGACCTCCCGCGTGAACACCGCCAGGTTCAGGAACCCTGTGGAGATCTCGTTATTGTCCTGCGACAGATGACTGTTTCCCAGGTTCTCCAAAATCTCGATGTACTGCTCGTTACACTCCACGTGATCTAAATAAGGAAACAAACATCAAACATGTGATAAGATGAGAAGAGTGCAATGGAAACGTGAAATGAAGAACACAAGATTTTCAATAAAATTCTAGACAATTTGGTGAATTAGTGAAGGTTAGTTCTGGCTAACATTTACAGAAATAAGTTGACTGTTGAAGTTGAATAAATAACTGATGAACTGATCCACCCAAGCGATGGGACTTTTTTCTCAGTTTAAATATCAATTAATTCACTGTCTATATCGCTTTATCTTGTATACAGGGTCGCGGGGGGCCTGGAGCCTATCCCAGGGGACTTAGGACATGAGGTAGGGTACAACCTAGACACCCAGTTAGCCCAGTCTGCATGTCTTTGGGCTGTGGGAGGAAACCGGAGTACCTGGAGGAAACCCACCAAGCACGGGGAGAACATGCAAACTCCATGCACACAGATTCTGAGGCGGGAATCGAACCCTCGACCCCGGTGGTGCAAGAAGACAGTGCTAACCGCGATGCCGCTGTACTTGTATATACCACTTCATAAAAGATGTGTGTATTAAAACATATTTCAGTGAAACTGCAGCCCGGTAAACTCACATATTCTTTTTTTTTTTTTTTTTTTCTATAAAGGATCCCGTATTGTTTATTTGCAATAATAATTTTATTATAATAACAAGAAAGGCTGAGATCCAACACTTTACGTCTCCCACCAGAAGTCATCATACACACGAAAGTGATAAGAAAAGTGTTGTGCATGTGGGTGTAGAAATCAGCTACTTTATAACTCGGTATCAGACAGGAGGGAGTGTGAACATGGCAGGTTGATTGTTTTGTAGGGTTCTAAAGTTTGTACATTCTTCCTTCCCCATTGACGAACATGTTAACAATTTACAGTAGGGACAGGAATCACTAATCTCTTCCTGATACGAATTGATCATTAAAGTAGTTTATTTCTTTCTTCTTTTTTTTTTTTTATTAAAGTAATGCTAATATTCTTACCGTTAAAACTGCAATTCTATAAGTATCACGATTTTACAAACGGCCTGATTACATATACAATGTTACATTTTACCCCCAATTTTGTTACAATTTCAAAGTAAAAAAAAAAAAAGGATAATTGAACGCAGCCCGTTCTTCATAACATTAGTTTTCTTACTTAAAACCAAACGCAGCTTTTAAACACTACAAACTAACTAAGCGTTTAAGTACTTAGCTAATTAGTTTAGCAATTAGCTAGTTTTAGTAATTTGCTACATGCAAAACAAACAAAAAAATCAGGTTAACACATTTTTCAAAAATCCTTAATGGCAATGAATCGATTAGCGATTAACATCAAGAGCTGATCGAGTTTCTGGCAAAAGTCAAAGTTCTTACACGAGAAAAGAAAGCAAAGTAAAGTTGAGGCAGCACTGTCGCCTCGCACCACTAGGGTCTGGGTTCGATTCTCGTCTCGGGGTGCTTGGTGGGTTTCCTCCAGGGACTCCCACGGTTTCCTCCCACAGTCCAAAGACATGCAGATTAGGGCTACTTGGCGTTCTTAAATTACCTATCGTGTATGAATGAGTGTGTGTTTGCCCTTTGATAGACTGGAAGCCCGTACAAGGTGTATCCCCATACCCACCACCCCCACCCCCACCCAACGCCCTAAGTCTCCTGGGATTGGCTCCAGGCCCCAACCCGAGCCTTCTGCATGACTGGCGAGAAAACCTACCACTGAGCCACCAATGTCCTTGTGGAACAAAACATGTGAAGACTTAAAAACAAACAGTAACATTTTTGACTGAAAGCCAATGTAGAGACGCCAAGACTGGGGAAAAATTATCTCGCAACCTTGATGCGCCAGTGAGAAGTCTAGCAGTAGAATTTTGGTGAATTTATACGTACACCGGTACCTCGGCTTACCCATTTAATCCGTTCCGGAGTTCTTAAAGTGAAATTCCGTATTGCGAAATGCGTTGTCCCATGGGAAATAATGTAAATGCAGATCATTTCCAGGGCTTTTACATTACAGCATTTGACAGACGCCATTATCTGAAGCAAGTTACATTTTATCTCTTTATACATCTGAGCAGTTGAGGGTTAAGGGCCTTGCTCAAGGGCCCCAACAGTGGCAACTTGATGGTTGTGGGGTTTGAACCTGAGACCTTCTGATCACTAGTCCAATGCCTTAACCACCGCCCGTAGATAATCCATTCCAGCCATGCAGAAAATATTACCAATACAGGGACAAGTTCAAGAAAGGTTGTTGTGGTCTATCGGTCTAACTGAAAATAAGCACTGCCCCGTCAATGGACAGACAAACAAAACCACCGGATCTAAAAAAAAGCCAAGCAATTAAAATAGCACAGATGTGACATGGCAGTGGCGTAAAAATGCACGGAACGCTGTCTGTATTGTTGTTGTTGTGGGTGCAGGACAGGAAACTTTCAGCCACGTGTGAAAAGTTCAGCTCTTGTTTATGAACGCCGAAGCCATTAGACACGGACATGTTTTACACCGAGAGACAATTACATGGTGTTACGTCACATCGCCACCGTGGCAACAAGGATTAAACATCGACAGGAGATAATAGGTCATATGTACATTTGTTTGTTTGTTTTCTTTAAATAAGTCGTACGGAATTTAAAAACACTTCATGACTTGTGTTTTTAGGGAAAAGTTACGCCCTGACCTCTGTGCCGAGGCATAAATCTCAGCACTCAGCATCTTACACCCCAACAAACCGGTCTAAATGGAAAGATGAATGAACCCTTAACAGGGTCATGCTCTCGTCTCTCCTCGTGCTGTGAGTGATTAATGGGGTTTAAACAGAGAGAGAGAGAGAGAGAGAGAGAGAGAGAGAGAGAGAGAGAGAGGTTTGGGGAAAGAAAGAAAGAAAGAAAGAAAGAAAGAAAGAAGGGGTGATTCAGAGTTTCATCAGATACCCTGAGGAGGGATCGGACCCAATGAGGCCAGGAAACCGGGGCCTCCCTGGCTACAGCGCTGTTACCGGAATGAACCACATGAGTTTAGTTAGAGAAAAGAGGGAAAGAGGGGGAAAGAAATAAAGAAGAAGGAGGTAGTGTAGGGGGCTACAGCCAAACTGTAGCACTGTGACTCATACAGTATGTATCTGCTTCCCAAATGTGGCTGTTAATCTTCCATTTCTCAGAAACACACACACATCACCGCCGGTTCAGGTCAGGTCCGAAAAAAAAACAAGACAGGGAGAGAAAGAGACAGGGACGGAGAGATATGGATGTTTGTTCTGAACGAGGTTCCCGGATTGGAAGGGTTTACATAGCTGGTAGTTGGAGCAGGAAGTTTCCAGATTATTACAGTGAGTCATGTCTAGGAGATGGATAAAAAGAAGGGGGGATCAAGAAGATGCCAAGACCCTCAGGTTGGAGAGAAGTCATGGAGTCTGCATGCAGAACCGGACACTAGCATGCAGCATTTCATTCAAGTCACTGCATTCAAAGCAGGTCAAAGCAGGACTTTTCTCTATATAATCTCCTGCTACACTAATGCACTTATCCCAGTGTCTCACTAATGTTGGACACCATCAAGGTAGAAAGTTTTCCCGAGTTAAATCAGACCGCCTTTTATCTGAAACACCGGCTTCCCAGGAACTCCTTTAATAGCGCGACATGCGGAAATCTCTTAGAGCGACGAAAGATTATGGCATTTATTTTCTCTCCTAATTTATTTGGAGCCAATGCAACAGCTACCGATCAGGGCAGGGAGGGAGAAGACTGGTGGGCTTCCTCCGAGACCAGTGACGCCATGACCAGTTTTGAAAACATGCAGCTGTTCATGCAACATAACAACACACTCAAACAAAAGAAAGGTTTATTAATTCCCTCCCGCTTGCATACAAAAAAATTGCAAAGTGCAAAAACGTATTGAATCAAATTGATAGTGTCCAAGAGCGCGTGTGTGTCCAACCAATGAATTATAACTTTTTTAGTAGCTGGTAACTTCCTGTGATGCAAGAGAAGCAAATCGGGTTAGGATTGAACTGAATTAATGATGATTAACACGCCGCTGAATATTTTCACGTTTCAGCATTTCCTGTCCTGTTTTATTCTCGACATAATACAGGCACAATAACGATGCACGAGCGCACAGCGCTGGAGCGTAATACCGGGTGTGGCAAACTGACTATTCGCGGAACTAATCCCTCGACTAACAAGTGTTTCTTGTGTGCTTTTGTACCGGTTCACCTACACATAGTCTTTTGTGGCACGACAGCAAACTGAACAAGTATAGGACGTAATCTACGTAGTTTTGCACAACAATTTTTTTCATTCCAGTTAATTCTACTTCAAACTTCCCGCTCATAAACATTCTTTCTGTCTTAATCACTCTGAACGGCCAGAGACGAGCGGTTTTCTCCGTAACAGGTTGTTGAGAGACTTGTGAGAGAAAGAATGAAGTCAAACACTCACTGAGGCCTGAGCTGTGGATCCCCTTCACCATCTTCTTCATCCTCTGCAGAGAGCCCTGGTCCTGCTCCAGAGTCTGGAACACAAGAACATAAAGATCAGTACTAAAGTAGAGCATTAAAAATATTAATTTAACTTGATATACATACATACAATATATAGACCAATGTATTTGGCCAAACTTGTTAATTATTGAATTTGGGTGTTTCATTCAATGAGGCCCCTCATCCCCAGTGAAGGGCGATCTTAATGCTTCAGCATATCAAGACATCTTGGACAATGTTATGCTTCTATGCAACTTTGTGGCAACAGTTTGTTGAAGGTCCTTTTCTATTCCAACATGACTGAGCCCCAGTGCACAAAGCGAGGACTATAAAGACGCGGTTTGATGAGGTCGATGTGGAAGAACTCGACCGGCCCGAGCACAGAGCCCTGACCTCAACCCCATCGAGCACCTTTGGGATGAACTGGAACTGGAGATTGCCAAAAGACGGATCTTCTCGTCCAAAATCAGTGCCTGACCTTTTAAACACTCTAAACAGAATGAATGAACAGGAAATTCCCATAGATGCACTCTCTAACATCTTGTGGACGGCCTTGCAAGAAGAGTGGAAGCTTATAGCTGCAAAGGGAGACGGGGATCTTAATATGTTTTAAAACTTTTTTTAATTATTATGGTTAACTTGAAGAAGAAAAAAAGACACCACTTGGGTCATCCACAAATACTCATGTTTTGCAAGAGTATTGCTTATTCTTCTTTTGACTTTATGAGCAGTTTGTGCACCTACTTAAGAGTTTTTGCATACTGGTAATGAATCAAACAATAAACTTAAGATGAAAAACTTTTCTTTTTCCCCCACAGTAGGAAAAATTCTTTAATGCCACTGAATTGTATCGAAAATCAGAATGCCCCAAAATAAAATCGGATCAATGGACTATTTTTAAAACACAGCTCTAGTGTACATCATGCTGGAACAGCTTTAGGTGAAGAGACAGCAATGCTACAGGACACAAAGACAAATTCGGGACAAAGACAAATGTGTCTCCCCAACATGCTGACGAACGTTTGACAAAGAACCATGTACGAGTGCGATGATCAGGTATCCTCATGTACCTAAATTCTCATCCATACGGTACATGCTATACTGTACTGTACAACACAAATCAAACTAAAAACCTTTCTTCGAGTTTAAAACGAAGGTGTTGACCGGTGCACAACTTTCGGTTGTCTTTTCACTGAGACGCATTACTTACATCACACACCATACTTTCTTCATTAGCCTTACATTTCAACACTATTGATTAAAGAAGTTGTTGTCTATAATCTACCTGCATTCAGGGAAAAACCCTTAACAACTTTGCGGTGCAGACAGGTGAGTCTGCTGACTCAGACGTAATGTCGTCAAGTAACACGTTCAAAATCTGGTATAGACAGGTGATTCAAAAACAGGCTTGTAGAGTCTGGTAAAATCCAGCTCCGAGAGAGAGAGAGTCACAAAGTTACACCCAATGAGATGACATGTTCCAGTAAAGGCTTATTCAATCTGCTCTAAACTAAACCACCAAAAATAAAACCACAAACACCAAATTCACATAAAGCATGAGGTGGACATATATAAAGATCTATATCATAATACATGACAGCACACGGCTGACTGGACATTAACTGCTTTACTGAGGAACCACGACGTACGAATTTACTCCGTTTATGAGGCAAGCTCTTGATTGTTTTCATATGCAAAATTATGATTACAGTGTTGGAAATTAGTAATATTTTAGGCGGCTGGTTAGGATTATCTGCATTAACATTATTTCCAACGGTAAAATAAGGTTTGCAATTTTAACTTAAGTACTCGCCTCCAGAACGGATTCAATTCTTATGCGAGGTACCGCTGTGATCTAAATGCAGATAATCCGTGCCAGTCACTCGAAATATTACCAATATTACCAATTTCCAATACTAGAATCATATCTTTCCATATAAAAACAATGAAAACATTTAGAAAAGACATGTCAATGAAGTGAAATATGAAATAAATGGACATTAAACCTCACTTAACCTCAATTTATGATTTCTCTCGGCACCGGCTGCTTTAAAAACCAAACTAAAAGCGGCTCCGTTTTCTTTTTGCTACCGTCCCTGATAACATTCTTAAGAACCATGGTGATACGTCTTCACTCGGTAATATCTGTCAAGCCGAAAATTCATGAGGACCACTGTATATACTGTTGTATAGAACAACATATTCTTCTTCAATGTGATATGTTTCGAAGTTCAAGTATCTAAACCAAGTCTTGAAATGTAATTTTAATTGTATATAGCGTAACAAGTGTCATATTACACCACTCTACGTCAAGTGGTTGACTCTATTTGGTGAAAAATTCAATACTATCATTTTTTCTCAGATCCGTTTTCTGACGTTGCTTCTCTTGCACATAGTGAAACCACAGTGCTGTAAAATCCTCATAACTGTTCGCTGAGAAGGTGTAGTCTCTTTTACTCAAACAGCAGTTCTAAAAATAGTTCTGTTCTTCAATAAATTTGTCCTACCCATCAATCCCTGCTACCCCCACTTACCACACGGGCACAGATCAAAATCGTCATGTTTCGCTGCTTTAGCCCCCCTCCCATAAATCTATGCTACTGCTTCATGCCAGCGACTTGTTAGTTTATGTTTATTAACACAAGTTTTTCTAGCGTTTGTGCGTTTTACTGCCCATTTTATATCATTTGCACGGTTAAATGAACAACCGACATGCAGTGGATTAACGGGAATCGTCAAATCGACGTGTCAAGAACCGCTACCACTGTAAAAGAGACGGGGATTATATTCTGATATTATTAAATACATTGTCACAAAGTGCTACCAGCATGTCAAGAAACGTCTCACATAAAAATAATTTTTTAAAAAAAGAATACATTTTTGCAGTGCTACAACAACTCAAAAGAATAATTACAATATATATTGAAAAAGTAGCACAGATGGATAAAACTATAAATTTCTGCTACTGGTAGGAAATAATGATAGAACACTAGCTCTAATTCATCATTTCATTGTCACTCCCTTATCCAGAGTGATTTACATTTTATCTTATTATACATCAGTTGAGGGTTAAGGGCCTCACTCAAGGGCCAAAAGACGAGTGGGAATTTGGAGGTGGTTTGAAGCTTTGACTGCCATCAGCTGTGTAATGCCTTAACCCCCAAACTACCCCTGGACCCAATTCTGGTTATATATTTGTATTATTGCACAAGCAATCGTTAATTAATTGCTGTTAAGATCTTAACAGATTAAAAATATTTTTACATACAGCGGTGACCTTGACGATCCAGCTGTGTGCTAACCTTAGCTTAGCTCTACGTACTAGAGAGGGCCTTTACATGCCGCTAACGATGTATTTGAAGATTCAGGTCACTAAAATTCCCTCCATAAACACAGGATTGACTCGGCCTGCTTACATTCCACTTCCTCCCTCCTTTGCCGTCTTAATTAATCCAAAAATAATTGTGCGAAATTGCGCCCCTAATGGATACAGCACCTGCTTGTGACTGACATTCTGCTGAAAGGTTTATGATTGAAATGTGTATCCAAGACAAATATAAATAGCGACTATGATCACCCTTATATAAATGTAATCACTTGCTCAAGTAAACAATATCTCCTGGTGGAATTCGGACTCGGAACAATATGAACAACCTGTCCATCTAAAGACAGCATGCACACACACACACATTTACAACTTAGCGAAATGCTAAATTACCCCAATTAACCCGCTGGTAGGTTTTTCGGGGACACAGACTCAAGGTTAGGACGAAGTAAACCGGGGACGACGGAGGTAGCAAATGTATTTCTAAGTAAACTTTTTTATTTTTAAATCTAGATTTTTCCCCCTATTTTAAATGCATTTAAGGATATAAAACATGACACAATGTGGACATGTTTACTATCTTACAATAGTAGAAGTGTAAAGAAACAGTAATAATATACAAGATAAAATTATTTATATATTATATTAATTCCATGATCAGACTGTCCGCTTCACGTCTGAAACGCCTGCCTCCCAGAAACTCCTTTAATGTTCACCCAAACATTCCCACTCTCTGAACGTTCAGGTTCTTCATTAAGGATGTTTAACTGCGAGTCTCTCCAAGAGTCTCATGTACTGTTTGAAGTCTTCTGTAAATGTCAATCGGTTTTTACGCCTTCATTTGCCATAAATTCTATCACAAGTTAGATGCTATATTGAAGTCTGAGAATGTGTGTAAGAGAAAATGAACAAGTCCCAGCTGGTGTGTTTGTCATTGTGTAAATGGAGCAATCTGGGCATGCAGGTTTATATCCAAAGAATTAAAAACCACCCACGATATGCTGGTACCATCGGCGTAAACACACTCTACTTGGTTATACACCGTTTCCTGGTCAAACACATGGTTAGAGACGTACACCCATAACGTACCCTGTGTTTTGTCTGGGTGGTGTTTACATTAATAACAGACCTGCATGCAGTCTGGTGTTTTATGGTCATTTTCTACACTTACACTTTAACAGCACACTTCTAAAAAAAAATAAATAAATAAAAGTATAAAAACAGAAATATCACGTTTTGGCTGTTAACTGTTGACTGTTGTTTAAACCACAGCTGTCTCACACAGAGTAGATCAGACCTTGGATATCTTACACAGAGTAGATCAGATCAGACCACATATACAGTATCCTATACAGAGCAGATCAGACCTCAAATATCTCACACAGAGCAGATCAGACCTCAAATATCTCACACAGAGCAGATCAGATCTCTGATATCTCACACAGAGCAGATCAGACCTCAAATATCCTACACAGAGCAGATCAGATCTCTGATATCTCACACAGAGCAGATCAGACCAAAGATATCTTACACAGAATAGATCGGATCAGACCACATACATCTTATATAGAGCAGATCAGACCACAGCTTTCACACTGAGTAGATTAGACCACGGCTATCTTGCACAGAGCAGATCAGACCAAAAATATCCTTCACAGAGTAGATCAGACCAGACCATCTATATCTTATCTAGAGCAGATCAGACTGCAGGTCTCTTGCACAGAATAGATTAAACCATGGCTATCTCGCACAGAGCCAATCAGACCTCTGATATTTTACAGAGTAGATCAGACCGGTCCACATATTTCTTACATAGAGCAGATCAGACCAAATATATCCTACCCAGAGCAGATCAGATTAAAAATATCTTACACAGAATAGATCAGACCACATACATCTTATAAAGAGCAGATCAGACCACAGCTCTCACACTGAGTAGATTAGACCACGGCTATCTTGCACAGAGCAGATCAGACCAAAAATATCTCACACAGAGCAGATCAGATCTCTGATATTCTACCCAGAGCAGATCAGATCAGATCAGATCAAAAATATCTTACACAGAATAGATCAGATCAGACCACTTACATCTTATAAAGAGCAGATCAGACCACAGCTCTCACACTGAGTAGATTAGACCACGGCTATATTGTACAGAGCAGATCAGACCAAAGGTATCCTTCAAAGAGTAGATCAGACCAGACAATCTATATCTTATCTAGAGCAGATCAGACTGCAGGTCTCTTGCACAGAATAGATTAAACCATGGCTATCTCGCACAGAGCAGATCAGACTTTTGATATTTTACAGAGTAGATCAGACCCGACCACATATATCTTATATAGAGCAGATCAGACCAAAGATATCTCACACAGAGCAGATCAGATCTCTGATTTCCTACCCAGAGCAGATCAGATTAAAAATATCTTACACAGAATAGATCAGATTAGACCACATACATCTCATAAAGAGCAGATCCGACCTCAGATATCTCACACAGAGCAGATCAGACCAAAGAACTCTTATATAGATCAGATCAGACCAAAGATCTCCTATATAGATCAGATCAGACCACAGATCTCTCACACAGAGTAGATCAGACTACTGCTATCTGACATGAAGTAGATCAGGCCGTAAATACCTTACACAGAGTAGATCGGACCACAGATACTTATACAGACACAACCAATTCTAGCATGTGAATGTTGGACTTTAAAGGTAGCAGGTCTCTGTACAGTTTAGTGCCTCATCAGTGGGAAATGAGTAACGATTTGGGAAGACGGAAACCTCCAAGCAGAGCATCGCCTTCGGTAGAAATGTGTGAACTCACAGTTCATCTGCCATTTTTACTTGGAAAGCAATACTATGCATGGAATTTATGACACGTGTTACACGTCACACTAGATGCTTACTCTAGTCAGAGGTTAGGGATTGTGGATAAAGATATCTGAAGGTTTTTTTTTTTTTTTCAAATTATTAAAAAATGCGTTACAAACAAAAGTAGGGAACAGATGGATTAGTAGGCAGGGAGACCTGGTTAGTCTCAAACCCCTTTCACTGTGCCAGAAGGTCACACTGCTCGGAATCTACTGCATTCAACAGAACATTTCTGTTTACCGCCCTGAGCCTTAACTTTGAACCTTTCGTTCCAAACAAGCTTATCAGGGTTTATCTAAAGGCTATGCTAATCAGTAACAGGGACATGGCAGTCTGACCGAGGCCTTGACTTCATAGTGCTGTGCACATTTCTACCGCCCCAATTCCTTAAGACATACTACTGAATGCAAAACTGTGTATCCTCATGATACTTAAAGAGAACCAGTGACAACGTACACCATGTGGCCAAAAGTACTGGGAAAACTCACCATCACACCCATTTTATTTCCCTACACACAAGTTCTTGCATGTTGTAGCATTCACATTCAAGGGCAAAACCTGTTCCGGCATGGCGATGCCCCAGTGCACAAAGCAACGCCAATGCAAACTTTTTCGGAGTGAAAGAACTCGGAGAGACCTGACCTTAACCCCACCCGAAAAAATCTAGGGAAGAGTAATCGCACAAGAGTGCAGCTTTTCATACCTGTAAACGGTGGACTAGATCCAAATGTTTGGGTGTCCATATACTTTTGATTGTGTAATTTATTTTATAACATTTAGCTAGTAAAACTATTAAATAATTTAAAGGTATTGTAGGAAGTTCTGCAGTGGCCTCGAGAGTGTAATTACTCCACAGATGCACATGAAATAATCGTGTCCTTTTAATGCACAGTTACTGTTAAACATGTCATCATATTGCAGTAGGTAAAAAAAAGTTATGGTATATATTTAGTAATATACAGTAGATTACATATTATTATATAATGCAACATACTGTAGAATAATTGCACAATCAAATTAAAACTAATTTTATCTTCATGTACACAGCCAGGTATCACAGAAGGAAGTGCAGCGAAATGCTTTGACGACTGTCCGTGACTTAATGCGGAATGATGGAAGAGAATAGAAATATTTCACTACAATAAAAGGAAAGGAAAAAAAAGATTCCCATTTGCACTAGAAGAATACAATTTAGCTAAAGAAATTAATTTTTTATTAAAATTTCCATTAAAATAATGAAATAAAAATGAAAGAATGTGAGATATATGAATTTACAGATTTAGAAAAATAGAAATACCTAGTATATACTTAGTATAAAATATATGTAGTATAAAAATATAGAAAGAGAGTTACAGTGTGCAAATGTGCGATGTGGCGAGTAACGTACTCCATCACTCCATGATGTGTAATGCAGGAATGCATTGTGTGTGTGTGTGTGTGTTTATGGTGTAAAGGAAACTAAAGCAGATCTGATCAGTTTAGCCCTGTGTGTGTTCTGGTTCAGGACCCGAATAGCCTGCGGGAGGAAGCGCCTCCTCGGCCTCTCGGTGTCGGCCGTCAGGGAACGGAACCGCGACAGAGAGAACAATCCAGTAGACCATTTTTGTCATTTTCGATTTTTAAATTTTAGATCCGTGTGTGTGTGTGCTTGTGCAAGCAAAATACGTGGGTTAAAAACACATCGCCTGCTTTTTCCATATCCGTATCAGGGGATAGGCTCCGTCCGCTTAGGCACATCGTGTGATAGATACCCCTCACCCTGGAGGTATATCTGTTGTTTCTGTGGCAGGATCAGGTTGCCAGCTCGACGCCCCATCGTATCGGAGCACTTGGGGGGGGTGAAGGATCTTGCTTGAGGGTCCAACAGTGGCAGGCACGCCTAGTGGGGCGCGAACCAGTGACCTGCTGATCATATTTGTACTATCAAGCTTAAACATGCAAGTCGGATTTTTTTTTCCCTATTATGACCTCATATAAGAAGACACCCTCCCCCCACTCACTGCTCAGCTCCACTCAGCAGTGGCTCATTGACATGGACAAAAAAAGAGCACATTTGTAGGAGGAGTAAAAGAGGACATTTGCTGTTTTATTTTTGTAAAAAGAAAAAATATATATACAGAACCTTTAAATGACTTTTTAGTTCATACTAAACGAGCTTCCACGTCTCAAGTCACGTGCTTAAGACAGACTCAGTGTGTTAACTCAGCACTAGTACAGTATAGTTTGCTAGAGGGAAACGACCTGAAGTGCATTTCTCACATCTGGACCACACACACATACGCACACACACTGACTGTCACGTAACAAGCCGCTATAAATCAGCAGACTCGGCCAAAGCTGACGCAACAACATCCAACCCCAAAAGTTGATTCATTTCCCATAACAACAACAACAACAACAATATTGCTCTAATACACATGAATACTCCACGACTGAACGTGTTCGATGTATTTCAAGAACACAACATCATTAACATTTTTATTCTGCAATGTTCACCAAAACAACATCGGCCACATAACACACACATCACGGCGACAAACACCATCAGCAGCCGCTCGCTTTCTCTCTACTCAAGTTAGTACGATGAAAAAATACAACTTATCATGTTGGAGAAACACGAAACCACAAAAGCTAGAAAGTTCGAAAACGCCCTCGAGCTGCACGTCGCCACATCAGCACTTCCACACGTCTCCGTTACGGCACGCGCTCGCAAACACACCGCCGGAGACGTTTCACTGGACTGGTGTGTGTAAGCTTGAAGGTATCTAAACGCATCAGACACATCGTCACTCCCGCGGGACGGCAAAGTGGGCCGCGATGGGCAAAAGTATAGGAACATCGTGTCTGTCAATAAGAAATTACTGGCATACTGTGATAAACAAACAAACACATGCTTTACGTGTGTGTGTGTGTGTGTGTATGCGTGTACAGCTCCTTCAAACTTCCTCAGCTGAGAGACTCAAAAGGCTCAAAGGCTTTAATCGAATTTAAACAAATACAAACTCTCTAACCTAAACACCCTTTTAGGCTTCATACACACACACACACACACACACACACACACACACACACACACATCAGGGAAAACAACTGATCTTACACGCAGACAGACACCAGAGAGTCAACAATGGACCTTTTCTCTCTCACTTACTCACACACACACACACACACACACACACACACATTACAAAGCCAACAATTGACCAACTCTCACAAACAAAAACACACAAAAAAAAGCCAACAACTGGGCTTCTCTCTCTAACACACACACACACTTACTTATACATACTTTAAAGCCAACAACTGACCCACTTACACACACCACACACACACACACACACACACACAGAGCATGCATTGAGTCAGTACAGCACAGGTGATCTCAGTACACATTCCACAGCCTCCCCATCAGTGATGAGAGATCGGAGTAAAATAATCCCTACACACACACACACACACGCAACCAACCACACACACACACACCATGAGCCCCATGGGATCAAACATGCATTGCATAAACAGTCAGAATATAGAAACACCACGTGCTCCTCCAAACCCAAACATCGGTCATGAGAAGAAAAAAAACAGCAGAATCACACACACACACACAAACACACTCACAATTTATTACATATGCACGTCATAAACACACTACATACACCACATTTCTCTGTCCTGAGGAGAACACTGCACACGTTTACACGTTGATCTTTTTCCATAACATGTAAAGGTGCACTGATGACGCTTTATATTTCTGTTAAATGTTTATTGTTTGCCAACATTCCAAACAAAAACAACCTGAAAAAAAAGGAACAATTTAAGAAAAACACTGGAAATGTGTTGCTGGATATTAAGGGGAAATTACAGGACATAGCTGTTATTGGACGATAATCAACGCTGGGGCGATAAGGTACTGAATCACGCAACCCAATGGGTGATTATTTATCAGTGGCACATCCTGTGGTGTTTTAACTGCAGAGCTTTTAGTCATGAGTGTTTGGTTACTTTTTCGCCATGCACACCAGCTAGATGATGAAAACCAGTCTAGGTCAGGCACTGATGTTGGACGAGAAGGTCCGACTCCAATCTCCATTCCAGGTCATATCAAAGGTGCTAGGGGGGAGCTCAGTGGTTAAGGCATTGGACTACCGTTCGGAAGGTCCTAGGTTCAAACCCCACAACCACCAAGTTGCCACTGTTGGGCTCTTGAGCAAAGCCCTCAACCCTACAGATGTGTAATGAGATAAATAATGTAAGTCGCTCTGGATAAGAGTGTCTGCCAAATGCCTAAATGTAAATGTGCTTGATGGAGTTGAGGTCATGATCTTCCATACCGAACTTTTCAAACCATGTCTTAATAGTGCTTACTTTGTGCACGGACTATAAGGGGCCTGATTGAAACACCTCAATTCAATAAATAACAGGTTTGGACAAATACAGTGTAGATAGATAGATAGATATTTTATTGATCCTGAGAAAAATTTCAATCCTTCCAAAAGATCCAGGCAAACGTAAAAAGTGAACCAATGAAATATACTAATGCCATGTTAAATTCTTAAAGGAAGCATTATGCAATCATTTATCGACTAACACAGGATGTAAATTCATGCTGCATTATGCAAGTATTTCTATAAAACAGAAAGAATAATATCTTATGCTAATAATACAAAACAAATTCCAAATACTGTACTTAGGTTTCATTTTTGCTGTAACTTAACAGTACAGGTTTCTTTTCAGGTTTACATGAAGACACCTGTACACAAGTGTGTGTGTGTGTGTGTGTGTGTGTTACACCTTGTTTTAAAAACTGAACCTGAATCATAATATTATATGTATGTCACTGTAGGCAAATGCAATTTTATAGAGATCTACTGTATGTCGAAATGCACTTAGATTTTAAACTAGAGTACTGTAGTAGTTTTTTGGTCTTTAAAAAAAACTTTAACTTTCTTTTCTATTCCTAGCTCATGGAACTAACTGTATTATTAACTCACTATCATTACTTATGGTTCATGTATTATAAATCCAATAATCATCATTATCTATGTTTTCAAGCATCTAACCTCCAGTCCATTAAAAAAAAAGGTTTTAACCTTTATTTAAAACTAACTTAGTTGGTAAGAAACTATCAAACATCTGCTGTTAATTAGCTATGGCTCGCTCGCGCTCCAGGTGTTGCAGGTACACACGCACGCGGACGAACCGTCCTGGCGCGCGCGCGCGCGCTCTCTCACTCACCTCCTCGAGCCCCGTGACGGTGCTCCGGCACTCGCTCATTTTCGCCTGGAAGCACGACGTGGACGGTGACGACATGTCCTCATTCGCTAACGACACGAAGTCCGAGATGCTCACTTTCTCCCGCATGGCTGCTCCAAAGCAAAAGTAAAAAAAAAAAAAAACTTTAAACTTTGCTTAAAAAACAATTAAATCGAAGACACGACGCGCGCGCACGCACGAGCCTGCTTAAAGACCAAGTGTCGCATGAAAAAGGTATTTCCAGGAATAAAAACTCCGGCAATAATCCGCGGGAAAACAACAACACCACTGTGCATGGAGAAGGAGAGGCGCGCTCCTCACGTCTCACCGATCGACTGCTCTGTGTGTGTGTGTGTGTGTTTCTTTTTTTTTTCTTCTTTAGCCTCTCCTGTAGGAGCGCGCACTCGTGAGCTAATCGTTGTAGCGTCACGTGGGAATGTTTGGGTTGTCCGAGCTAAGCACAGGCCACAAAAGACTATTGTGTGTGTGTATATGTGTGCATACCTTTCTACTGAGTTTCCTCAATATAATGAAATGGTTTATGAAAGTTTTCCTGAAATCAAAAAGAGTGTTTCTGAGATTTTTTTGAACCCCCCCCCCCCCCCCCCTGTATACAGGATAAAGCAGTATGGACGAAGAGTGTGTGGGAGAGCTTGTCATCTCCAAGGATAACTTTAAAACTTTCTGATCACTCATCCTGTTCTTCTCCTTTTAAATAATAAGATTAGATATCAACAGCATAGTGATTAGCACTGTGGTCTTGCATGTCAAGGATTCGATTGCCGCCTGGTCTGTGTGCATGGGTTTACCTTAGTGCATGGCTAACCCTAACCCTAGTTTCTTCACGGTACACCGTTTTTCTCCCACAGTACAAAGACATGCAGCTTAAGCTAATTGCTGTTCCCAAATTGCCCATTGTGTGTGTATGCCTAGCAATGGATTGGTGGTATACCTCACCTCATGCCCTAAGTCTCCTGAGATAGGCTCCAGGCCCCCTGTGACTCTATACACAGGATAAACGGTAAAAACAATGATAAATATTTATTAATTCAGAGGGAAATTGCACTACTATTTTTTTATCTCTATCTATCTATCTAGGAACCTCTGGAGTCCAACTAGGGACCGTGGAGGCCAATGGGGATTTTATATATAAGGCAGTGATGGCTTTAACATTTAGGGCTGTAGATTGCTGGGTTTCTGATTGGATAGGCAGGGGTTCAAGCCCCTGCACCAACAAGTAGCCACTGGTGAGCCCTTTAACACTGTCTGCTCCAGGTGTGCATTATCCTGTCTGAGCTCAGCTTTGTAACTGGGATGTGGGTTTAATAAAGTATTCTTTTATATATATATATATATATATATATATATATATATATATGTATGTATGTATGTATGTATGACCCATTAAAGGAACTCCCAGGAGAAGGGCATTTTAGACATGATTCAGACAGGCTGTCTGAGAAAACTTTCTACCTTTATCGTGTCCAAGAAGTAGTGAAACACTGGAATAAGTGCATTAGTGTACTGGGATTATATAGAGAAATAACTAAATAACAGGGGATTTTACTTTCATAACTGTGTCCTGTTTTTCAGTACAATCAAAAGTCATGGTTTGACTTGAACACCCCTCATGCATAAATTATTATAAGGGCATCAGGGAATATTAAGAGTATTATAGTAATTTAATACATTTATGCTTTTTCATTAATTTGATCTTATTCATCAATCTTACATCTCATATATGTGTGTTTACAATACAATCCTTATACATTTTACTGGTTTAAAGTGTAGTAGTAGTGAATTGGGACGATCACAAACGCTGTAGTTTAACATGCAACAGTTGGGCAAATATCATAGATAATTAGCTTTTAATATTTTACTAGGGTAAAGCATTTTTTGTGCAAGCATCTGGTATGCCCCTTCTATAAGTGTCTTCAACCAGTCAAGCTTGATCTGTGGCATTTTGTTTCCAGAGACAGCTGTACATTACTAATCATTAAACCATCAGAGTGTAATATGAAAGACTTGGTTAAAATGGCATGATTATGGTCCCACACACACACACACACACACACACACATATATTGTATATAGCGCATAATTAAAAGCATACATACATGTTCAGGGTGCAAGCTGTTGCTACAGAAGTTCCATAATAACTACATCATGTTTCAAATACAGTGAAAGTATTCAAAGGGAAACCATGAAGAGATTTACCATGTGTGGTGCCGTTTACCAAACCCAGAGAAATAGTAGTGTTACTAATAATATTAATAGTAGTAGTAATTTGTACTACTAATATTACTAATACTAATAAAATATACATTTCTTCATTATATGTTAAAAAAGATAAAAAAAAAATTCTTTAGCATTCTTTTCCACTGCTTTAGAATTCTTCAATTGATTCCACCTTTGTTTAATTCACTCTCCAGTGGAACATCTTTGCACTCTTGTACCGTAGCTAACAAGTAATTCAGCACTTTTCTACAAGATTCCAAACCGAATCAATACATTCGGGTAAAAAAAGATTTTCACAGATGATAAACAACATGACTAACTCCTCTTTTTGTGATCCAAGCCCTAAGATTCAAGTTTCCTTTCTGCTGGATTATTACACACTAGAGTGCTTTAAAAGAATGCATTTACACCCTGAACATGTCTGATGACCTAAATGTGAGGGTTTCTGATTGAAAAGTATTGTATAAATAACTAAAGGAAGTCACCGGCATGTTTCTACACTTTAATGAGAGCCCTTTGTACTTTTCCACTGTTTTTGTGAAGCGAGTCCGATCGTTCCACACCCTGTTGGGTTTGTCTTACATAAAACACAGACAACCAACTGAACAGGATGTGCTTTGGTTAAATACCCAGATTTTTCTTCTCTTTCTCTTTGGTGTGGATCATTTCTTTAAAATGGAACTGCTCATCCTTAGCAGCTGTGTAATTCACTCTAGGAAAAACACTTCATCTAAGAATAATGGTAATGTGCTTTGATGTTAGAAAAGAAAGAACCTCTAATCATTGATATGGGGAAGTTTTTTTCTGTTAGAAGATTTGAGTGAGTCTTTAGTGTCAGCACTTTATAATCATTTTTCTGAAAGTCTCAACAAATTTTTAAATTTTTGTTTTACCAATATTGAACATTGGACCATTTAACATCCATAATTTAGACGCTACAGGCAATTTGGGAACAGCAATTAGCCTAACCTGGATGTCTTCGGACTGTGGGAGGAAACCGGCATACCCGGTGGAAACTGAACCCAAGTGCTGGAGGTCTAAGGCGACAGCTCTAACCACTGCGCCACCATGCCACCCAGTAGTATCTCACGTATTTGCAAACCTCCAGTCATTATCTACACGACCTCAAGCTACTTTTTATATTAAGACAAGCAGGATTGATGTCGTTTTAACATGCAGTAACCAGAGTACCTCCGCCCTCCCACTATCACTCCTGACACAGCTCCCACCATTATAAACCCCTACATCAGCAACCTCACTAGCAGTTTTTCTTCTTTTTTTTTTTGCCACACACTGTACAGTATAATCCATTGCCTGGGGTGCACAGATCCAAACCACGGAAAAAAATAAATCACAATAAAAGGAAAGTTCGAGAATCAGGGACTGTTCTTTTAAGTCAAAGTGACCGTGGAAAAATACACACATACAAAGAGAGAGAGAGAGAGAGAGAGACCATATGGGCCAAATTTGAGCTCTGACTCTGAAAGAGTTCTGCAAGCAATTATGTCTGTTTTCTCTCTCTCTCTCTCTCTCTCTCTCTTGTTCTCTATGAACAGTGAGGCCTCATTTCTTCCTCTGCATGGAAAATGCATGCTGTGGTTTTAATAATACACACTGACCAGTATGATTTGCGTTTGTGTATGTGTGCGAGTGTGTGTGCATGTGTGTGAGTATGAGTATGATGTGTATACACTTCTGGGCTGATTTCATTACAGATGCTTGCCATTTAATTTATAACCTTTTATGCTTTGCAGCATTTTTCATAGTTGCATTAATTAGTTTAGCTAATAAATGATACTAGAATGTTGTGTTTTTGTGTTAAATCATGAACACTTTGTAGGTTTTTGGGCCAAAAAGATTCTTCATTAAAAAAATAAAAAAAGTGCTTTATAGATAGCCTTCGCAGCTTTTTAGGTCTCTTTGTGTAAATGATCGGGGGTTGTTATTGAGGAAGGTGCTATTGAAAGGATATATGTATTTACTGAGGATATTATATATGATTACTATTAGAGTAAAATGGAAACAGCTGTGTATGTGTGTGTGTGTGTGTGTGTGTGTGGTTTTAACTGGGAAGTGTAACAAAGAGTGAAAAGGTTGGGTGAAAGGAAGAGAAAGTGTGTGTGTGTGTGTGTGTGTGGTTTTACTGGGAAGTGTAACAAAGAGTGACAAAGAATGGATGAAAGGAAGAGAAAGTGTGTGTGAGGGTGTGTGTGAGGGTGTGTGTGTGTGAGCTTGGAGCCATTACAGAGAGAGTGTGCACAAAAAAAAAGTGTGTGGGGGGGCGAGGGGGGATATTATGTGAATGCACTGTTTGAATAGCAGTGCAAGTGAGCTGCCCTGTTCACTTTCTGTCTTTTCTCCAAATTTTACACCCCCGCCCCCCCCAAACCTTCCCACTTATTGTGACACAGCTCACAAACCGACCAATCCGGCGTGGTCAGAGGCGGGGTTCGGGTTTGGATTATATCCAACGAGGTACGTCAAAGACGAAGCCTGTTAAAAAACTATTCCGGTAAAGGTGAATGAGCGGACGTCACACTTCCCAGCACACTGATGACTCTCATCCTTAGGTGTCCAAAATCTGTTGACTCAAGCACATCAGTTAAAAATATCTGACTTACATTAAAACGACCGCTTTAAAAACACTCTAAGATAGATGATGGCCGTAAAGATTAGGATCTTGGCAGGGAAACTTGGCACATGCACAGAGGGCCTGATGAATATTAGAGAAAAAGAAAACGAGCCAGGCTTTTTCTGGGCAGCTCACACGGTGCTCTGTTTGAGCTTCATGATGATAAAATTACTTGATGACGTACCTTAAATTAAGAAAAACTGTTGTAAACAAAATGATGTGTTGTGGTTGGTAAGGGTGGGGGCACAATGGACTCAGCTATAACATGCGTCTAATATGAGTTATCACTTAAAAAAGGATTAGGTTTTTCGAACAACGGCGCGGTGGCTTAAGTGGTTAGCACTGTCGCCTTGTACCTTTAGTGTCCGGGTTCGATTCTCACCTTGGGGTCTATGTGCATGTACTTTGCATTCAGTTTTTACATTTAACAAAACACTATAAAAAGCAGTAAAGAGTAATATATAAAACAAAGTCAATAATTGGTGTAATGAGCCTTTGCTTAAAACTGCAATTTTATGAGGAAATTAGGATTTTGTTGTACCTGCTTTATTTTTCTTTCCTTTTTTGTCTGAAGAGTCCTCGTTTACATCATACGCTGCTTTCTTTTCTGGACTACAAATATTTACCTGTAATATTTTTGATTCTAATGTTTGGAACTCTGAAATCCTTTTTTTTATGATTTAAGTCATAAAATAAACATGTATAACAAAGTTTATACCAAAAAAAACACTTTTTTATTACTTTCGCACAGTACTGTATATGCATATATTTGGATTTTTTGATGAAGCACAGGATTTCATCTGGTGTTAGCATGAAATCTCAAATGGCTCCAATATGGAAATCATTCATTCATTAATCGTTAACTTTGGAGCCTATCCCAGGAGACTTGGGGCAAAAATCAGGGTACATCCTGGACAGGGCACACACGCATTACGGACAATTTGAGAACACCAATTAGCCTAATCTGCATGCCTTTGGACTGTCGGAGGAAACCGGAGTACGCAGAGGAAACCCACTAAGCACGGGGAGAACATGTAATCTTCATGCACACAGACCCCGAGGCTGGAAATCGAACCCAGAACATGGAGGTAACAAGGCAACAATGCTAACCCTAAACCACCGTACCAACATATGGAAATCATTTATTCATTCATCTGATATACAGCTTTATCCCGGTTCCCTTGGATAGCCCTTATAGTGTAACTCTACACACTTAAAAGTTGTACAGTTATCCCAACCCAGGGCGTCTAGAGTGTAGAGTCACACCATAAGGGCTGGAACATATCCCAGGAAACTCGGTACACCCTGGACCCAGTATAAATATCACATGCTTCAAGAATTTTTTTATTTTTAGGGACATTATTTTTAAACGTGACGGCTTAACCTTTTTAAAACGTGTTGAGCTTCCTGAATAAGTTCTGCCCTAAACAGTGGTTGTTATGGCAACGTTACCTTTTGGCAGGAATGCCTACTGTTAAGTACATGTGAGAAGATAATGCCGTTGACTCGAGAGATTCTCATCTGAGCTTGTTTATTATCAGTTATCCTGCCAGAATGTTCACTTCTAGAAATAGCAAGATGATTTATTTATTTTCATTTTTTTTTTAAATAAAATCTATATATTCATTTAATTTATTTAATGGTAAATTTCTCGAGCATTTCAGACGTGAAAAAGTTTTCAAAGGTGAATGTGTGTGTAAAGTAGATGACACCAAGCACTCAGAAGCTGTAATGAAACTCCGGCGACATGACGGAACGAGCATGAGTCACTTGCCTCTGCCTTTTCAAGAGGACTCTTACTGTCACTCACACACTCATTCTTTCTTTATCTCGAGGTAAAGCGTGTATTAAGTTTCTTTTTCCCATGAGTAAATGCAAAATGCTGTGACACCAGTGAAGGAGGGACTCTGACTCTAAAAAAAGAAGAAGGAATTTGAATACGTTGGAAAATAAAAATAAAGACACGATATGCTGCACACTTTGTAAATGACTTAGCAGCCTGGGTGTAACTGTCGAACCCTGAGCTGTTGTTTATCCGACAACCTATGGGTGTCGGATAATGTGTTTAAACTTGTAGAGTTATCCCAACCCAGGATAATTAAAAACAGTCTGAGTTTCTGCTAAACTACTATAAAGGTAAAAAAGGCAGTGTTTGTTATTTCAACTCTAAGATCTGAACTGAAGCAATGTCATGGATCATATACAGCACCAGCTGCTCATTTTCTGTGATTTTCCTTCTACTTTGTCCCTAATTCGGTCACCTTCCAAACCTCATTTCCACCCACTAGTTCTACCATAACATGCTTCGAGGAAAGCGTCGTCTGTCCTCTTCTGCATGCATGAAATTACAGACGCCCATACCTCTCTTTAAAAAGCAGTCAGTTTGTGTCAGGTCTAAAAGTCTAATATTATCCGTATAGCAGTTTTTCATTTTGCATTAGCTGTGTCTTTGGGAAAAAAGCCATGACCCAGGGATTCTATTCAGAAAAACGCAGACGACTGCAAGCGCTGATTGGTGACATGGCGTACCTGTGATGGTTGTTTACTTTACTGTTTATTTCAAGTAAATCTGCTTAGACATTTGTTACTTGGCAAGCTACGTATTGTTGCATCATTCCTTCCTGCACAGAAATTTCCAAAGACCCGACTTGACAAGTCGCACCTGCGTCTAGACCCCGTTCCTGCTACATCTCACAAGGACAAAGACCAGAAGAACAGTGTAAAGTCCGGCTGAAATGAGTCAAAGACAAAGCAGATGTTTGGTATGTTAGAAGGAAAACGAGAGTGGCTAGTTTAGAAGATCTTTCACGGTCTTCGGATTTCCTAAAAAGATAGAAAAAATATTCGTCACTGTAAAGAGGAGAAAATGCCAACATGGACAGAAGAGGTTTCCGCTTACTGCGAAAAAAATCTAAAGAACAAAGCAAGGTCAAGTTACTGTACATACAAAACTGTGCTACTGATAGAAACGAAAATGTAGATAATTATGGTGGCAAAGACTTATTGAGAAGTGAGGCAAGAAGGATTCATACAGCATTTCTAAAACTCTTGCAAATTCAAATGAAATAATTAAAGTTTTTTACTACATATACTTTACATCACAGCATAAATGAAGGTATGAACGAAAGCACAGAAGGTAAAAGTCTAACGAAGCTGAAAAACATTAGATCCTAAACATCTTCTAAAAACTACTTCTGGAAGAACCAAAGATCAAACACTACAACATTTTTAGTGCAACATTCAGTGTTATAAGACCCCCGGAATATTTGGTATGAGGTGTAAACATTACGACAATGATAATTTCCTTCTTGTAGAACTTTAGATGAAATCTTTCTCCGTCTAGCTGTTGCTGTAGCCATGATGGCATGTGATGTTTGATCATTTTCCATCCAGCTTAAGTTCAACCGAATTCAGACATATTTGGTCTAATTTACTGTTTTTATTTATATTATGACTCATTTTTTATCAGGGTGCATGTTGGCGTAGCGGTTAGCATTGTGGCCTTGCACCTGCAGGACTCATAAAGTTTGCATGTTCTCCCAGTGCTTGGTGGGTTTCCTCCGGGTTCTCCGGTTTCCTCCAATAGTCCAAAGACTGTCTGTGCCATATCGGACCGCTAGACCCTACAGCGTATAGTGAGGGCAGCAGAGAAGATCGCTGGGGTTTCCCTTCCCTCCACTAAAGACATCTACACCACACGCTGCATTCGCAAAGCCACCAGCATTGTGGATAATCAGACACACTCCTCACACACACTCCTCACACACACTCCTCACCCTCCTGCCATCTGGGAAAAGGTACCGAAGCATTCGGGCACACACACCCAGACTGCGGAACAGCTTCTTTCAACAGGCCATCCGCCTCCTCAACAAAACGGGACACACACATACACACACACACACACACACACTATCACTCAGATTAACTCAACTACCTCAAAACATTGAGAAAAATCGTGGATAGTGCCGTGTTAACTTAAAATATCAATCTGTCTTGTCCCAGCTAGCCGGCTAATTAGGTCTCTAAGTTAGCTAGTTAGTTTTTTGTTCATTTATGTTGTTAATTTATGTTGTATGTACAGTAGCACTCTTGTCCTTGAGGAACATTGTTTTGTTTCATCGTGTCCTAAAACGTTATATGGTTGAAGTGACAATAAAAACCCACTTGACTTGACCTGACGTGCAGATGAGGCTAATTAGCGTTCCTAAACTGCCCGCGTGTGAGTGTGTGATGTTCAGAAAAAGGAATGAAACAAGCGACATTTTTATGACTCTGATTTGCTATTTCGGAAACTTACTGAAAATAAAAGAGAATCTATAATGCCAAAGTGTACATTTTGTAGGGCGCCCCTTAAACATCTCGGGGGGGCTTTCGAGGGGGGCTTGTGTCCCTTTCAGGGGAACTGAGCTCCCCTTAGCTCGCCGTGATTCAAACCATGTGTTTAATACTTATTGGTCAAATTTGAAACCTTCGGGCCTTTATACCCAGTGCTCAGATTAAAAGGCTAACCATTACACCCAAGTCCATTAAGAAAACATTAGGCATTGAATGACAAAAAAAAAACCACCTTCTGTAAGTCATTTAAATTGAGATTATTGGAGAATATTAAATACATTATTAAAAAAAACAAAACTCCCCAATAGTGAAAACACTGCAATCTACATAGTGTTCTAAGGCTGTAGGTTAGTGATCTGAAGACTTGGGTTCGAGCCTTGCTGGTGGTGGGTTGCCACGCCCCATACGACCCAGCCACTAAGTGGCAGTGCTGGTATCATGCCTAGTTAGAAAATAGGAGGGGTGTATCAGGAAGGGCATCCTGTGCCAAACTGTGTGTAGGTTGGAATGGTCTCCTGTGGTGACGCCTCGAGGGAAGGAGTTACGTGGGTAATCCAGAAAGCCAGATTTTACACTTAAATATGATTCTTTGAGAACCTGACAAAATATCCCATAAAACATTGTCAGCTATTTCTTTCCAGTAGTACGTACGAGTACACCATGTGGACTGAATTCTATGGAAACCTGACAAACCTGTCAAACCCATATGTGCCTGTTAAAGATCTCACTCGTGATCGTGTCCCTCTTTAGTTTTATAATAAGTTCCACTTTTCCGGGAAGGCCTTTGTACGTTGAGAGGCGTTTAAATTAAATCGAGACTTTTGATTGTGCAGAATGACAGAACGCTACTTTTTTTTCTGTATATGATAATAATGTCCTTTACAAGCAGCTCTGGAATCGTGCTGAGAAACTTTTATTATTAATTTTGAACAAAAGCTCATTTTTAAGGACATTCGTTTTTCTCCTTTTAAAAAATACAGTTTTTGACCTTACAATAAAACCCTACCCTGTGACCTCTGAGGTTTTGCTGAGTGCCGCTGATCACATTTGGTTTCCAAGGTGACGCCAGATTTAAAAAGGACTGAGTCATAATTAACATGTCGTGTACAGGCGTGAATTAGACGAAGGCGTTGTTCATGTCACATCCGTGTAACTCTGTCATGAAAAGGATGCAATACATGTTGCATGGAAATTTAGAGCCAGTAAAGTCATGACTAGAGAGAACCGAAATGAAAGGAATGAAACAGGAAAGTGAGCAGGGACATGGTGGTGTGATGTGGCCCGGTATGAACCAGCCCTACAGGTGATTATTTCCTAATAACACCACGTGCTTTATTCCTTTTATACCACAGATGATGATCTTGCCAATGCCAATGCCATGTTTATTTATTTTTAGTAATAACTTTAATTTTTTGAAGGCTAATTAGGCTAATTGGCGTTCCCAAATTGCCCGTAGTGTGTGAATAAGCGTAAGTGTGTGTACTGTCCAGGGTGTACCCCGCCTCATGCCCTAAATCTCCTGGGATTCTGATTAACAAGCAAAAAAAGACAAAAAAAAATCCAAGTTGTCATGTTACTGAGACACTGGAAAGCTTAAACCTGTCTGTCTTGAAGAGTCACAAAGATTAGACACTGGAGACATAAAAAAGAAATCAACTCAACACTTTCCAGTCATTTCGATTTAGAAGCAGTGGAGTATAATTTTTTTCTTAAAAAAAAAAAAAAAAAAGATCACGTGAAACGGATATTCATCATCACAACACCAGGTTTTTATTTATTTATTTAAAAAAAAAACAACAACAAACAAAAAAAATACCATTAAACATTAAGTGCTCCCGGCTTTTTTTTCTTCTTTTTTTTACAGATGCTTATTTACACGTTACACTAAGACAATTATCTTCTGTCAAATACAATATAAATACAAAATCATTCTCTTCGACTGACATCAGATATAATGCACATTACACACACCCTATAAAAATCAACTAAACAATTTCTTTACTAAATGAAATTCATTATTTATACCTCATCATGCAACACACACACACACACACACACGCACACACACAGCGAGACATGCTCAAATGCACACATTTTTCAAGTTTGTTAGGACAGGACGTCAGTCCCTTATGTGGGACCAGTAAACGAGAACCCTGGGAAAAAATCAAATATCTAAACATTCAATTCATACAGAGGCAAGTCTTAGGTTCGGTTTTAAAACTGGAGAATCGATAACGTTCACAGAAACGATGGAAACATTAATGACTTTGATGGATAAAATCCAAACCTGGGCTGCAGTTTGAAATAAAGCTTAAGATTCAACCTATAACAGCTTTTATATATATATATCTCGAGATAATACCTTTTACTGCACAACTTCAGACGTATTTAAATGAGTCACAGACGGTCTCAGCCTGTCGCCTTATAAAAACAATGTTAAGCACTAAAGCTTGTTTAAGAACTGAGCGATGACTTGGTTCGTCTGCACACACCAGACGAGTTCTGGTTCTGCCTTTAGGAAAACAGGTGGGGCTGGAATTCAGCGTCACAAGAATACCAACACAAAAAAAAAATCCTCTTATATATATAAATAGAGTATTGTGAAAAAGTCTTGACCCCCCCCCCTTCTTTATACTGTATTTTGCCAGACTTTCCTGTATTTTTATTGTAATCTCGAGGAAGAGCTCTCCAGGCTTCCTGAACGACTTTCTTGGCTCGCATTTTTGGCAAGCTTTTTCAGTCTAGTCTCTGAGCATAAAACGCATCTAACTTAAAGCCATAAACCAGTGAGAAACAGGTGCATATGATGATGGAACAGACGAGAGTGGAAATGAGGTCGCTGCTCAGGCTGTTACATAAACAACCAGTTTAAACCTGTATGAACGATTTTCTGAAGGGGGGTCTCAAGACTTTTTTAAGGTACTGTATGTATTTAAAATTCAACCCTGTTTTTTTTTTTAAAGTGATATTTAAAAGAAAAAAAATTTACTTAATATGTCACCACACTCAAATTATTTTGCAAAGAAAGTGTTCTAATGTAAAATAAAGGGGAATTATAAAGTAATATGATCAATACATACTATTTAAGTGCATGCCAAAAATCAGTCACTTCATGAATGAAAAAACAAACAAACAAACAAACAAAAATCCAATAGAGAAACGTTTCTCGTGGATTTCACACTTCATCATTATAACAACTTATTCATTATAACAACTTATTCATTATAACGGTGGCACTGATGAGATGATTAAGTCCTAAAAATAATCCGTCCCGACCGTATTGACTGCATTTGCAGCAAATCTTCCGTCTCTGGTTTCTCTGAAATATCTTGTTTATCTGAATAAATTTTTAAAATTTCAGATCAATAGACTGACGCACACTTGTGTATATAAAAAATAATATAAAACGACTAAAAAAAGGACACAAAAGGATCCCATACGGATGAACTCCTAGCTGCCAAAACACGGTACATCCTTGGTGTTGAAGCGGTTAACGCACTCACAGTCTAATCTGAGAGGTAGCAAGAATAGCGCTAGAGAGCTAGATTATTCTGGATTACGCAGCTCGAGGCCAGATCTGGACTTCACAGGCACGATTTCATATTGCGTACGTGTCTCACTAGGTTTTTCTCTTCTATCGGAGATGAAATACTGGCTTCATTTAGAAAACAGGGTACTGTTAAACTAAGATACCGGCATTTCTCATTTCTCATGACTGGGGTGGTACGCTTAACATTTTGTACCTTTGGTACATATCTTTCACCAGTTACAAAGAAAGACCCTTTTTTCAAGAAGCACCATTAAAATCAAGCTAGCCTACTGCTGCCCTCTGGTGGCCAAATGGATATAATCAAATAAAAATAATAATAATAATTATTATTATTATAAATAAAAAAAAACAGTACAAATGTTTATCTTTGGACATCATAAAAAAACATAAACATAAAAATTCCTGAGTTTCAATTTAAAAACTGAAATAATAAACACAAGGCATGTTCAGCTGACCTACAGGAAACACTATAGAATATGTACCAACTAAAATGCCCTATAATTCTAGTCTTTTTTTTTTTTTTTTTTGCTAAATTACATAACAAGGTACAAAAATATCTTTGTTCAGAAAATATCTACTGCCATAAACTAATTAAGCGTAACTAGCTACCTAAATAACTATGGCTCTAGCAAATCACTTATGGCTCCGTAGCCGAACTATTGTTCACCGTGTCCCATCTAGTTCATGTTTCCCCACTTCCACTTAACATTTGAATGTTTTTCCAGCTCTATGACACCGCATTTGTGCATTTCGAGGCACTTGTGAGCTTACCCTGGGTGTTTTAGAGCAGACACATCAAAATGTAAAGAAGAAGAAGAAGGAGGAGGAGGAGGATGAAGAGGAAGAGGAGGACTGGGAAACATGGTGAGATTTCATTCAAATATTCAGATTTTGTCCTAAAAGACTACACATGAGATAAACTTATCTGATCTCGTCTGTCATACTTTATCTTAATTAAAACCATGTAAAAAAAAAAACTCCTCTAGGGGGCGCTATGGGATTCAAGTTCAGGTCTGAGGATCAGCATGGAGTTTCTGAGATCCTCATCGTAGAGTCGAATTAAAACCCGGAAATCTTATTTCTAAAAAACAAACAAACAAACAAAACTTATAACGTGATACTTTTTTTTGGAGGAAAAAAACAACTTTCACGAAATTTCATTTTCTCACTTTTCCAACACATTTCTAGTGGCACCTAGGGAAAAATTAAAAAGAGTAGTCCATATTTAAAATGAAAATAAGGACTGTCCCTCCTTACACACAGCTAAAAACTGTTCGGACCATTTCACACCCGGACTGCAGGCCACGCCCTCAGCTCTGGAGCAGATCCCCCAGATCGTAGTTGGAGAAAAAGTCCGAAACCCCCTCTCCATCCTCCAGCCCCCAGAGGTAGTCATCGTGATCAAGAGGAGGTGAGAAACTGACGAAGGAGGGGTCAGAGGTCAAGGCTGTGCACGGGAGTTGGTCTTCGGTCATCTGCAGCAGGCTGGGAGGGAGCCCCAGAATGCCCTCGACATCCATCAGGGGGGAGCCGCTACTGTTACCGCTACCGCAACTGGGGACCTGGGGTTTAGACGGTGTAGCTGTAAGAAAGAAAAGATTGTTTTAATCATCGAACTGAGCACTTCATCAGTTGAGTGTTTGTTCGGAGCGGTGGTTTTCTCACCTTCTAGGCTGTGCTGCGGCTTGTGCGTGTTCGGATGAGATGGCGCGTTGTGCGGGATGCCATACGAGTGGTCCTTCCTGGCAGAGCTTCCCTTCACTGGGCTTTCGTCCTCAAGCACCTCCTCCGGACACAGATACACCTCGATAGCACCGTTTTTACTCTTCAGGTAGATCTGCATAGACCCCTGCTGGAAAAAAAAAGAAGAAGAAGAAGAATGGAACTTTTTTTACTTTTTGCTTCATTTCCCAAAGTGGAGTTATCTCATTTTGCTGTCAAACTGTTCATTTGCATATCACATAATGTGCATTAAATTCCACCGTGTTTCATTAAGGGACTTCCTTTCTGCTCTACACCATTGTGGGAGAAGGAATTACAATCATTTAGGGACTAAGACCCTGGAAAAAGAGAGACTGGGACTGGATCTAGGACAAGATGGTCGAAAAACCTGAAGGAACGGGTAAGTTGAAGGTCTGACACTCACCTCAGACGCCTCTGGAACCTCCAGCTTTGTCTCAGACGGAGCTTTAACTGCGATCACCGTCTGATCCTGCAGACTCGATATGGACCGAATGTCCTGATACGTCACGTATCCAAACGTAAATTCGAGTTAAGAACTAACAGCTCCAACACATCAACATTTATCTAATTAAAAGAAAAAAGTTTTGTACGCTGCTCCTTGCTCGTACAAAAACGCATCAGCATATAATAATAAACACCCGTGCACGGTACTGGAAGGATATCTTTGGTTGTCCTTGTTTTCAGTCAGGTCTCGGAGCTGATTGGTGCTGGACTGGATGAGGTCATCCAGAGCGTTCTCCTTTCTGTCCAGCTCAGCGAGTTCTCTCTGGAGAGCGTTGGTCTGTGCCGAAGCACTCGCAGAGCCTTCAAACACTCCAGTCACCCTAAAACACACATCCAGGAACAGAAATTCATTTCAATATGGTAGCTGTTCAACCAAACACTTCCTAATACCAACAAACGATTCTTCACTCCAGAGGAAAGGTGTTTAGGTAAGGCTTGAATTCTCAAAGAAGACTGGCTGGAGATCTTTCCAGTTAGACAAGTCAAGCACAAAGCACGTCTACACACGACATCAGCTTATAATGTTGCATTTGCAGATTTTGATCCTTGATGAACAAGCCCGTAGCACGCTAAACAACCTGGAGAAACACTTAGACCATCCAACAAAAGGCCACGAAATGGGATGTAAAGATGTGGAATGTTTGGTATTATCCTACTGTAAATAAAAGTGGAGTGGATGGGATTGGACCCGTTTCCCCTGGAAGTGGACAGGATTGATCATATTATCTTTGGAAGTGGATGGGATTGATCACATTTTCTTTGGGTGTGGACGCATCGATTAAATTTTCTTTAGAAGTGGACGGGATTGATCACATTTTCTTTTGAATTCGATGGGATTGGACATGTTTCCGTTCAAAGTGGATGGGATTGGGGGGCACGATGGTGTAGTGGTTAGCACCAATCCCATCCATTCCCATCCCATTCTTTAGCACCATTGCCTTGCACCTCTAGTCAATTCCTATCTCTGTGTGCATGGGGTTTGCATCTTCTCTCCGTGCTTGGTGGGTTTCCTCCAGGTACTCCCGTTTCCTCCCACAGTCCAAGGACACGTAGGTTAGGTTGCCCGTAGTATGTGTGTGCCCTGCCGTGGATTGGCAACCCTGTGCCGGGTGTACCCAGCCTCGTGCCCTAAGTCTCCTGGTATAGGTTCCAGGCCCCCCGCGACCCTGAATAGATTAAACGGATTGAGCAGTTTAGACATTGAGTGAATGGGATTGATCACATTTTCTTTAGGACATGTTTCCTTTAAAAGTGGACGGGATTGAATAAATTTTCTTTATAAGTGAATGGAAATAGTCAAGTTTCCTTTGAGGGTGGATGGGATTAATCTTTTTTTTTTTTTTTTTTAGGATTCAATGGAATTGGTCATATTTCCCTTGGGAGTTGATGGGAGTTGGACAGTTTTCCTTTAAAAGTGAAAGGGATTGGTCAGATTTCCTTCGAGAATGAAGTGAACCGGCTGTAATTTTCATGGCAGTGGGTGAGATTGGTCATAATTCTTTTGGGAAATAAAAATGATTGGCCATAACCTCTTTGCCAGGGGGTGGCAGTGAGATTTAAAAAAAAAGCCCCGTGCAGACCTCTGGGACCGTCTTTAATATCACAGCAGCGGCTCATAGGAGGTTCAGGACTTCAGGAGGTTCTAAAGTGTCTTTAATGACACTTTGCTTACTAAAGTATTACATTGTATGATTGGAGTAAATGTTTATTAAATACAGTATGCTGTTTGTTCTTGTCCCATCGTCTCATGTCATGTATTAATCATGTCATCTTGATTTCGTGGTATGAGGTGAAGACACTTACAGCCACTGAATGTGGTTCTTGGATTTCTTGCGGATGAGCTTAACTCCCTCCAGCACGTTGGTGATGTCGTAGATCCTCCTCTTCTGCACCTCCAGCACTTCGGTGGCCCAGTTCAGGTCCAGAACGCCGTCGGCCGACTCGCTCAGCAGCCCCACGAACTTCTTGGTGAGCAAGCCGAGGGAGGTGTCGTAGCGCGTTCGCTCACCTGGAGACTTCGGTGCTGTGGGATAAAAAGAGAAGAATCATTTATTCCTCCGTTATTCATCTGCATTATGTACAGTTTTATCTATAAACCCACACTTAGCCTGAAGGCCCTAAAGCCTAACTAAACCTTTTGTTTCTCACATGCTGTTGAGCACATTGGGTGACTGGTTCTGGCTCGAACCCCTGACCTTCAGATCAGTAGAACCTCAACTGCATGAGCCCTAATAAATATTTTTGTCATTTTATTAGGGACCACCCGCTATGTTATTATCGGAATAAATTGGCGATTTGAATTGCGACGCCTGTCGTTATATCTTAATTCGATACATACAGTATATATTGATATTTAAATATACGTGACAGATATACGTGTGGAATTTAATTGCACACCTATACGCGGCTTTTACAAACTGTACAGATTGGATTTTGGAATGAACTTAAACTGTTACGTGTTACCATGAAGTGCGCGGAATTGAAGGTGTGAGATCGCGTTTATAAAGTAGATTTCAATTGTGCACTGATAAGAACGTAGAAAAAATTTTGCAGCGCCATTTTGAAATGAACTAATTTTCCATCTTCCCGTGATTCAACTGCGATGAAACTGAGCCTGTATTTAAAAAAAAAAAAAATCCAAAAACCAATCTTGATGGCTCATCTTAAATCACACCAATTCCATTTTTTTCTTAGAGATCTTCAATATTTATAAAAACATGCCAACTTTACAGTTTTATTATATGGATAGATGACTATGTACGCCACCTGTAGGATTATGGAGGAACTGCAACATTTTACCGCCTCGAATATATAAATTCAATAATAAAAAAAAAAATGAATAAGAAGTTTATGTTGAAGTCGGTGTGGAACTTTATGTATATGTGATTCTCATAAATCACTATGACTACATAACCAAACTGATTCCTGATATAAACACGGTAAGCTTTTTATCATCCATGTCACCAGGAATTTAAGCACAATCAGTCTCTCTCACTCACTCCTCGGGCTGGAGAGTCGTGCCGTGGGCGTGTTCCCTTTTCCTTTGGGTGTTCGGAAATCAGGGTGATAGAGTGGATCCTCCAAATCCAACCGCCTCTTTGCCTGGGAAAGAAGAAAAAATAATCATTAATATAGCGAAGCTTTCTGTACAGTCCTTACGGATAAATAGTACACGTTCTTCGATGCTTAAAAATGTATTCAAATTGCTTTGGTATAAGAGGAATAAAACACTACAAGTTGCATTTATGTTGTCGGTTTGGAAAGTTTTAGCTTGGGTAATAGAGATCCAGTGAGATGTGTACTGATGTGTATGTGTGTGTGTAGGTTTACGGTTCACTTGAGCATAAGTGTCGGCTCAAGTGCTCGCTATTCATCCACTCTGCATGCTCTCGGCGGCCTCAAGACGAGCGCTTAACGACCTCACGCCTTGACAAGCGTCTGGACGACTCTCATTGTTCACTTTAACACTTCGGCACGATGAGCATTAGCGGCCGAATCGAACGGATTACCATGTTTACTCTCTTCAATACGAGTCTGAGCTTATAGGACACGAGACACGCTTCGGGATTTGAAGAAACGACAGACTTCCTCAAAAGCGTCTGAGAGCTCAGGACTGAAAGATGTTTGCTAATTTGCTTTTAAGTAACTGCAGGCTGAACACAGTGCAGCGTTTTACAACACCAGCGTCTGGCGTTAGGAATTTAATGAAACCACGAAATAACATGCAAATCACATGCCAAGGTTTCAATGTGCATTGTGTGTGTGTGTGTGTGTGTGGGCGATGAATCCTAAAGGCATTTGCATAAGGTCGTCACTGTCTCTGAATCTGAGATTCTATTTGCATGTGTGTGTGTGTGTGTGTCAGTCAGCAGAAGAAGAAGCCTGGCATTGTCCCTAAGCTGAACAACCTTTCCACCTGTCACTAACATCTGGACCGAAGACCAGGTGGACGAAGGAAAGGCCAAGTTTCTGGATTTCGATCCTGTTTTCTTTTCCTCTTTCTCCGCTCTAGAGGAACAGATGCGCACCAGGCGGCTTCTTCGTGAAACCCTAATCTAGACATCTCGAT
Organism: Clarias gariepinus; assembly: GCF_024256425.1. NCBI lineage: Eukaryota > Metazoa > Chordata > Actinopteri > Siluriformes > Clariidae > Clarias > Clarias gariepinus. The sequence continues at coordinate 3,571,054 of NC_071112.1, read as the reverse complement.
CGTGTAATTAGGTGTGAGAGAGTTAAGCAGTGTTTTAACTCTGCGTGTGATTTGTCCAGCTGGAGCGCAGCAGGAAAGTGTGTGTGTGTGAGAGAAAGGTTTCTGACTGCTGTATTGGAGAAAGAAGAAGTGAAGATATTTGGTACAAGAATCAGGAAGTAGATCAAATAATAAATATGACTTTCTGACATATTTCTAAGCGCCCACGTGCATCACGGCTGTGTTTAATCCAGCAGGGCGGCGCTCACGCTGAATTGAAACCTTAGGAATATGGCTCCCGTCCAATCAGATTGCTCGGTCGGTTCTAACTGTTGTATAATCCCTGTTAATCTAAACTCTTTCACAAACTCAAATTTTCTTTGTTTGTTTGTCAAATTCTGTAACATCACAGAAAAAACAAAGAGTTATCCTGAAGAATCTGGACTCGGGTAAAAGAGGTCGGATAACAAGGAATAGGGTAAAAGTTAAAGTTTTGGGTCACACCAGCACACACACACATGAGCACACACACACATGGGTAACTAACAGGAAATGTCAGATCCTTTCCTCATATCTAAACCGCACTGATGAGTAAGCAGTCTTTCTCTGCAGTGTAACCAAATGCAACTGGGGACCATCGAGACGAAAACCGAAACGCATTTGTGTGTTTCTGAAGTGACTCGCCACAAGGACGAAACGCGATTTTATCTTGCGAAAGAAGGATACGAATGTTCAAGTCACAGCCCAAGCCTACATGCCCCTTGCAATTGCACCTAATTCAGTTCTCACATGAGAGAGTGTGGTTTAGATTTCTAAACCTGAAACACAGATGAACAATGATGTTGCTTTTTGAAACTGTTTTCAGTGCTTCATATTCGCTTTTATCCAAGAGATTAAGAGCTTAATTCCCCATTCTGATCGGTCGGGGTGTATTGACTAATTATGCAATATCACACAAGACTGAGTGCTATTGTACTGAATCTCATAGACTAGCACAGCTGTGATGCGACCATATGCACCAATACTCAAGATATCACAGCCATGCTAGAACTGATAGTTAATGGTGCAAAGCGAACTTAAAGCGAAATTAGCCCAGGGTGCCAATAATAATAAATAATAAAATGGCAATAATTAAATAAATGAATAAAAGCAAATATATAAACATACAATTGTTCTTGGTGTAAATTTTTTTGCTTTTTTTTAAAGTCCATAAGAATTCACACACACACACACACACACACACACACACATTCCACAAGCCCTTTAAAAATGTTAACGTCATGTTTGCAAAACCTGTACACGTTCTAGTCTGTTCTGTGACTTCCTATTAGTTTAAATCCCCATCTCTTACTCACATTCTTCAAACAAGGGTTACACCTAACCAAACCCCCCCCATCCTACTCTACAGGTCTGTAGTACAACGAAAACGAAAAAAAAAAAAGTCTCACCAGGAAACTGAAAACGAGAAACAAAACACGTAGGACCCTCCCCCTTCCCCCGAAAACCTATCACTTCCACGCCCATGATTATGATAATTGGCATTAAATTGTACACAATTTTTGGATTTATGTTTAAAACTTAAATACAACTGTTAACTGATCATTTTCAAACCATTTATAAAAAAGTAAGAATTTAAAATAGCTAAAACTTTGCATACACTTTACTGTAAATTTTAAAAGTGAAAAAAAACTATTCACTAAACTTTAAAAGTATAGTCTGTATTTATGTATTTTACATTTATATGATTGAAAATTTCACATATATAAAATACGAAGCAGCAGCATAATGGTTAGCAACGTGCATCTCTCTCGCACCTTCACAGCCCGGGTTCGATTCCCATCTCGGGGTCTGTGTGCATGGTTTGCATGTGCTCGCCGGGTTAATCTGACTTTTGAGATTCCAAACTAGAGCGAATTATGTGACTTAACTAATTATTAATGATGGGTTTCATTGAATGAATCAATGGATCAGTTTTAGATTCAAAATTCTAAACTTTTGAAATTATTATTTATTTATTTATTTAGTTATTAAAATATTTTTACACTAAAAAATTATCTACAAACGTTCTTCGCTCCTTATAAATAAACCACACCTTTTTTTAAAAAAAAGCAAAGCGCTTGCAAATACACGCTCTTCACGAGTACACGGTTTCTTCTTCTTTTGAGTTTATGGGCAGTTCGTGCAATACCGCCACCTACTGGACTGGAGGAGAAGATTGTCAGGAAAAGAAAAATAATGATCATTTTGTTACGGTGGGCCACCGTATTACGTATTACGGTGGCCGTGAAGTGCAAAACAAATTCACAAAACTGAAAACAAAATAAATTAAAAAACGAAATAATGAAAAAAACTGTTTTGTTGTTTTATTTTGTTTTCGGATTTGTTAATTTGGTTTTAAATTTGGTATTTTGTTTTCCGTTTTTGTTAATTTGTATTGCACTTCTCGGCCAGTCAGATACAAACCGGAAAAGGTAGGTATAGTTTGCGAATGAAATTCTTACCGCTGATTGGACGAGACATCTGTCACTCAAGATATACAGGAAGTAGGAACTTGTTTCTTGCGTGTTCTGCTTCACTTTAAACTACGGTGGCCGTGAAGTGCAAAACAAATTAACAAAACTGACTTCAGGGCCACCGTAAGAACGCCATATTTGACACCACAATAAGGACAGTACATTTTTACACAAATCTACCGCTACCTCTACCAGTACTTCCTGTATATCTTGAGTGACAGATGTCTCGTCTAATCTGCAGTAAGCACTTCAATCGCAAACTATATCTACCTTTTCCGGTTTGTATCTGACTGGCCGAGAAGTGCAATACAAATTAACAAATTAAAAACCAAAATAACAAAACCCAAAACCAAAAAAAAAAACAAATTAGTTTTGAGTTTTGTTATTTTGTTTTGGGTTTTTTTATTTTGTTTTGATATTTTGTTTTTGAATTAGTTATGTTGTTTTCCATTTTGTTAATTTGGTTTTGAATTTGTTATTTTGGTTTGGGTTTTGTTATTTTGTTTTCAGTTTTGTTAATTTGTTTTGCACTTCAGGGCCGCCGTACTTTGTACTAGATTTAAACAATCAAGAACACAAGTACATAACATTTAATTGTTTTAGATCCTTTTAGTGGTTTTTAACTCTTCAAAGCCATTAAGTTTTAACCAATCTGATAATTTTGATTTATTCACATTTCATACAAACTTTCATAATTCCTCTGATTGTGTAAAAGCTGCCTTGCGACAATGACAACTGTTAAGAGCGCTTTACGAATAAAATAAAATTAAATTAAGAAGTATAGCATCAGACAATAAAAATGAGTGCTATTTAATTGAATTGAAAAAGTCGCAATAGGCAAAAACTGAATGGTCAGTCTACCTACCCATGATTCACAGCTCTTGTTCTACAGATGTGTTTAGAGTAAGCGTTATGAGTCGGATGGTGTATATTTTCAACATGTTTTAACATAGTGAATGCATTTTTGTGGTCTTGCATTGAAGATCAGGTTTTATTCCAAACAGCGTAGTGGGCGGGTCAATAAATTTGCATTATCTTTGCAGCACAAACATGAAACTTATTAACATTATAGCAAGTTTAAATGTATGTCCTAAGTTACAGTCTTTTTTTTTTTTGTTATCCATCCCACAACCTTGTCACATGATCACATCTATATAAGATATACTGTATATACTGGATATGTATACTAGTGTTCCAATGTATACTATTCTCACAACAAAAGCCTGCTCTGAGTTCGCCTACACACACACACACACACATAATGCATGTGCCACACCCAAGAGCAAACACACACATACACACATTCATTCATATTGCAAAAGGTCATCCTGAATTGCTGATGATGCCATCAAAGGTTTCAGTGCAAAAAGAGAAAGAAGTGAGTGTGTGTGTGTGCGTGTGAGAGTGTGTGCGTGTGAGTGTGGGTGAATGTGTTACAGAGAAAGACTGGGTGATACAGGAACAGAAGCAGAAGGAGAGAAAAAGGTGGAGTCCAGCTTTCTATTCTCTTTGAAATGCAGCTCTTTGAGGAAGGTGCTGGAGCAGAGTAACGGACGGACCAGTGACTGATGGGTAATAAAAGTCCTGCCTTTGGGGGGGTTGCCCGAGGACAAAGACAGTGTCTTCTCACACTTCTGAGATCTGAAGTGTTGGAGGTCAGCATTATTGTGTATGGGTATTTACTGCAAAGAGGCCATCGATTCAACAACTATGTAAATAAGTATGTAGTGTAGAAGAGATACAAAGAACCCCACAGACGTGTCCTGTCATCAACTCGGGCGGTGTGTTTCTGTTAAAGAGAGGAGAAGTGCTGGTGCAGCTGTCTACACACACACACACCCCAAAAGAACAAACTGTTAAAGCCTGACTGACACTGAGCGTAGAAAGTCCATCTGAGGATGCAAACCTCTTAAAGGGATAGTTATTTTCTTTTTTTATTTAAATTAAGATTAATATAAGTAGTTTTTGGTTGTTATAAATTTTCTGAATGTAAAGTTTCACAGTGTCACAACGTAATTGATTGCAGCCAAATTGCACAACCCTGGTTCCATTGTATCCCAAAGTTCAGCTGAGACTCGAGTGAAGCTTCTGCAGTCCAACCGAGCTACATCGAGTTGGTATCCTTTAAAGTTATGTTGCACTTAAAACAAATCTCTCTCTTTCCTTTAGCAAAAAATTGGTAGAAAGGATATAGTCTAGTATCGTCTAATTATAAAATTGGTTGAGTTTAATTTTCATTTGCTAAGATTCTTGCCAGAATAGCGAAGGCTGGTACGGCTGCAAAGTGGGGACCAGCTCCATATTAAAGAGGTCCTTCAGATTGAAAAACCGAGGTGTATATAAATACATTACATTACGGCGCTCCGTCACCCAAAATACAAATACAACTAAAGTAACTGAGGCCAAATTCCACAACCCTCATTCCATGCGAAAATGCATTTCAAAGTTCAGCTCCTGCCGTCCCACTGAGTTGATACATCGAGTTGATATCTTTCAAAGGCACTATGTATTTAGTACTATATTTAACTCTTTTACTTCCCCAGAACTAGTTCTAGGTAGCCATATGGCTTGTTCCGGTTAGCAATATGGCTAGTTTCCAGAAGCTTCACACGAGAATGCATTTTTGCACGGAACGAGGGTTGTGGAATTCGTCCCCGATTACTTACATCGTACTCACATAATATACAGTATGTACACTATCAGTCCAAAGTTTGGAGACACTTTCTAACTCCATGGTCTTACCTGATTTTTATTTCTTTCTACATATTATTGTAAAACAACACTGAAGGGGTTTATCCAAAATACACAATAATCCCCTTCGAACAGTTGATACTGAGATGTACATCTGCTACTTCTGCACTGTAACGCTTCATCACGGCTCTACTCTGAGGTTCAGTTTGTTAATTGGTGATTTCTGAACTTCTCCTCTGCAGCAGAGCTCAGTTTTGGTCTTGCATTCCTGGGAAGGTCTTCATGAGGGACAGTTTCATCATCATGGATCTCGATGGGTTTTGCAAACGCACTTGACACAATACTGTTCTTGCAAGAACGGTTTTAGAACAGCTGACCTTAATGCCATATGTGTTATTTCATAGTTTTGCAATCTCTGGTCTTGTTCTACAATGTAGAAAAGAAATCCAAATTTGTGTCCAAACTTTTGCCTGGTATTGTATATGCACCTCAGTTTTGATTTAAGACTTAATTAAGGATTAAGAGCATTAAAATCCAAGAATTAGACCACTGTTCAATCCACTTTGAATTTAAATAATTAGTAAAGAAGGGAAAATATCTAATCCAGTGGTTGTTTCTTTAGTTCTGTACTAAAGCTCTAAGACTAATCCAACATTTTCTGCTTTGAAAGATGCATTAATCTACATAACCGTATTCCTTATAACAAGTGGAGGGTGGAGCTTTATGATCATCTGCGTCATCAACGGCTCTCCTCTACAATGCTGCCTTCAGCCTCAGGGAGCCTCTTTATTCCAGAACATTGCTGCACTAAGGATTATGCATCTCCTCGCCCTAAAACCACCACACCAGCACGACATACGGCTACACAGTCAGCTTTTGTTCAAGGTTATAGAACGCCATACAGCATCTATGAGTGTTTGATACCACTGAAGGACTGGAAGACACTTCAAAGGCAGACTGTATGTTTACGGAAGGCATTTTGGGTGTGATAAGTAAGAAGGAAAACACTCGGGGGCTTTATGCAAATAATTACCCATAAGGTGGTTTATTGTGACCCCACACCCTACCAACCCAGGAGCTGGTTATTTTATAATAAAAGCAAGTGTTTCATTCCACTTATACCAATTTATATACTTATACCAGTTTATTATATATTAATTATCATATTCCTTTACGAACAAATGACATATCCTACTTTATTTACCAGTTTGTGGATGTGGTCACATGTATTGTTGTGAAACATCTGCAAAACAAGTTAGCACTTATTTCAGCTATAAATAGCTGTCCCCTCATCAGCCTTTCTCTCTCTCTCTCTCTCTCTCTCTCTCTCTTTTTCGCTCTCACAGCATTGATAAGACAAACAGGAAGATCCTCAGCCAGTCCATTAGAGAAACTCCTCTGTGCCGTAGACGTCTGTGTCCGAACAGTTTTATGTTCACACTGGAGCATCAAAAATGTGAAATATGTCCCTAGAGAAAAGCTTTACAATAACATCAACCCATGATGATATTTTTAAAACGTTATTTGCACTCGTTGCACTTGGTGATGGTACTGTTTTTGCACATCACTCCCAACAGCGTGCATTCTTTCTCAGCGAAGTAAACGGGTAGTGTGACTGTCATGACATGAAATACCACAGTTTTATTCCCAGAACTAAGTTCCTTTATCAAATCAACATGGCTGCTCCCAGCATCAGAAATAAACTGAATTCAGCAAGTTAAGACCGAGCAATCTGATCCCAGGAGTGATGATAATAGCCGGTAACAGCACTGGGACCTTTAACTGTATGTTTCACTCGGCATCCCAGGTGTTCTACAGTCATTAAGTGTGAAAGGTTTGAACCTTGTGAGCGTGGGTCTGTACGGTCCGCAGTATTGAGGAGAGAGCAGCTGCCTGACAAAACCCGCATTCACAACCAGTTACAGAACACTTTCAGCAAGAACAGACATCTGATAACGTCATCTTAAACAACACACTGTCTCTCCTTTGTAATCGCTTCTAAGTCGTGCTGAATCCTAAATCCCTCTCTAAACCCTGATTAAGGGCACTACTTGGAACAAGGAATATACACCCTAGCTTTCTATTTAACACTATTTGGGATTTAACCCCAGAACCCTGACATTTTATGGAGCTGATATACTATGAAAGCAGAATAACTGGAAATATAAAGAGAAAATGACTAGATTTCCAGGACTGTCCACCACCTCTCCATGGTTTATTCTCCTCAAATTTCAACTATATGACTACCGGAAAGAATTCCAATATTCTTTCACCCATTAACTGTCGGTCACTGGAAGGATACGTGTTGGCGGAGCAAAATAACCGGTTAAACAAACAAATACATTGCTGGATATCAGCACAGCAGTGATATCTTCACTCCGCATAAGTTTCTCACTCACTCATCCTTGGCATTCGGTGGGATAACTCCAATATACAATTACAGCTTTCATGCTTTTTGTCATGCTCTCCACAAGTTTTTCACTTTTCTGTTGGATAACTTATACCACTCTTTAAGCAAAAAAAAAAAAAAAAAAAAAAACTTAAACAGCTCAGCTTTGCTTAAAAGTTTGTGACCCCCCATCTTCCTCTTGATGACTTTCCAGATGTTTTCTGGAGTAAATTGCTGTAGTCTCTTGTTTTTTTTCCATATATAAACTTGCCTTGAACCACTGCCTGAGCTGCTATTATAGAGAAGTCCTGCTTTTTTTTTTTTTTTAAACAAAGAACTTTAGCATTACTCCCAACTCCAAACCAACAGCCGTTAAAAGTCTGACCCAACAGGTGGCAGATTCAAAGCACGGAAGCCCACTAATAGGAGCATGTTTCAGCTGGTGAGCAGTTTACACACATGAGCAACAAGTGCCCTACTTAATATCACACTGTCAGACTGAAACCACGACTGAGCAAGAGCTCAGTTTTCTCTGAAAAAAAAAAAAAAAACATAACGTATGGTGGCGTGATGGAAAGTGAAGCCCTTATTACAGCAGAGTAAACAGTCTTTATAGGTTTTCCTTACTCAAGCATGACATGCGATTTGTTTTATCAGTCTATAGTTGCTTTATTGTTGTGTAACAGCCATACAGGCAACAGGCATTCCCTTACCAGCCTCTCCTGATCCACGTGTTTGATTTGGCAGAGGTTTTACTCCGGGGAAGTCCTTCCCTGACACGACCCTCCCCACTATATCCAGACATGGAACCTGCGCTGTGATGCTGGGGTTCCACATCAGGAAACAGAACCTTGGTGTAGATACTCCCAATGCATCTTGAACCCAAACCCTCTTGAAAAAAGGCAGCTTCTCATGTTACTGAGAATAAAAATGGTATAAATCGTATTTACATTTAGCAGACGCTCTTATCCAGAGCGACTTACTTTTTTTTTTTTTATCTCATTACACATCTGAGCAGTTGAGGGTTAAGGGCCTTGCTCAAGGGCCCAACAGTGGCAACATGGTGGTTGTGGGGTTTGAACCTGGGATCTTCCGAACCGTAGTCCAATGCCTTAACCACTGAGCTATCCCTGACCCTCGTATATTATGTCCGTCACAGTCACTAGATTTCAGTTGGACCAATTGGGGATTCCAGAGTTCTCTCCACAGCCATCACTTTAACACCATCTAAGGTAGCGTCTTTTGAAGGTATGGTGTATATCCATCCAGGACGCTTCTACAGACTTGCCTTCAAGCGTAATAAAGCTTTCCTGGTAGCTTATTGTGAGCTTATTAAGTCAGTAGCATATGGTTTGAGGTGTGATCCTCTTAGGTGCAAGAAAACCGGAACAAAAGTAAGTGCTTTTTCTCTCTCTCTCTCAAGCCAAGATAAGATATGAAACTCACATATGAAACCCTGGTCAGGGTGTCAGTGGTGTTGCAGGTTGAGTGAGATTTGTCAAACACTCGGTCAGAATTTCATCAGAGCCAATCGATCTTTCTTGGATGTCGCCAATGGAATCTCCAACAGATTTGACACAAAAAAACTACAAGCGACGGCTTGTCGGGACTTTGGTGTGTCCAGGATTTACACTACACACACTTCTTCTGCTGGAGCTTCAGTGATCTCCGAACTGACATGAACGGGTCAAACCTGACGAACAGGTGTGTGTGCGGTGTGGCGGGAGACAGAGTAGGAACAGGTGGAAGCGCCATTGCAGATTTATGGCAAACTAAGCAATGTTTAGGACAAATCTTTAAAGTTTATTCGTAGAATTCTTAACACATAGCCAATGTGATGAGGACAAACCGGGGAAATAATGTATAAGGTCTGATATCTGATGAAAAAAAAAAAAAACACAGGGCGGATTCAGTTGGATTCAGGGTGTACTGTATACACACTAAACAGACTTCTTAACCCTTCCCCCTATGTCTTGCAGGACTCAGCCTAAATAAACCTCAGAATAATCTCAGAACCCGTGAGACCCTTTATATTCTAATACACTCACACACTCGCTCGGGTTTCATTCGCTTGCTGATTTGCAGCGGAAGACCAGCGTGCATTGACCGAGGTTAGGTGTAGGTTTAAACCGAATCCTGAAATCAACAGTAGCAAACAACAAACGAATAATCGTTGAAGATAAAAAAAAATTTAATAGAGTGTTTGGAAATATGTAAAGTTAAACAGTCATTATTCATGGAAATAAGTTTAAAACACAGGTTCCCACCCTTTTTGCATACAGATACTGTTGTAACTGTAAAGTTGCAAAGATAGATTGCATAAACTATTTTTATTGTGTGGACAAATACTGTAGATTATTAGAGCCATTCAGCTTTCTGTCTTTCAGTTTTCCAGTGACAGGACACGTTATGTTCATGTTAATATTAATGTTAGGTATTTACGAGTCTACTTATTGTCGAGTTATTGAAAGTTTAATTAAGATCATTTAGACAATGTGAGCAATAAAATGCATTAATAACTTTAATAATAATAATAATAATGTTTTTTTTATTATGGTAACTACATATATATTTTGGCTGTGCAGTTGTGTTCTCCTTGGGAGACCTCACTTGGAGAATCTGTGCTTTTAAAGGAAAAGAATATTGTCCGTTCCTCATCGACAAATGTTAGCTCTTCATTCATACCTCTACCGTAACTGCTTCTTTAAATTTAAGTTGTGGTTGTACAAGTTTAAGACATCTTGTTGGCATATACTTACTCCATGCCAACATATACGAGACACAAATAATAAGATACCAATGTCATTCAAAATATCTAAATATATTTAAAAACATGTCTCAAAAACTTTTAAATAACATGTTCCAAAAAATTTTTTATTTTAATTTCACTATGTAATAAACTTTTTAAGTATGATCAAAAGGTAATTATTTTAGCATTAATGATACAGTTAATGCATAGCATTAACTAATTAGTATTATGCATGTTAAATAATTAACTTACCTAATACCCATACCACAGATAATTTCCATATTAATCTAATAAGATTGAAATAAAATCAGATAATATCCCTCATAATCAAACGTTTATGAGGTCATTTCCATATTACTCAGATCATGGCCATATTAAAAACATGGCATTCATATTTCTTTAGATAAAGATAATTTCTATATTATTTCAATCATGTCCATAATAATTAGACTAGGTCAGATATTGTTCATGTTAGATCCCATTATAACTATAATCATCGGGTAATGCCCATATTAGTCAGGTGGTATGTATATTAGATATATAATCGGATAACATGTGCAGTATGTTAATTGGATAACTCCATGATAATCTGACAATATAAATATTAAGCAGGTAGTATCCACCATCCAATCTAACCAGAAAGTATACTTGTTAATTGGATAGGTTCTGATAATCAGATCCAAAATATCAATATTGATCAAGTATTATCCATATTAATGTCCTAATATCCAAATGAATAGGGTATTATCCATATAAAGTATGTTTATAATAATCAGATAATACCCATATTAATCAGATACTTTTCAATCTATCCAGGTAATACTAATGTTCATTGAATAACTTCCATGACAATCAAGTTATATCCATATTAATCAGGTAGTATCATATAAAGCATGTCCATAACAAACAGATTTGGTCAAATAATGTCTATATTAGATTAGATTATAACTACTGTATAATAATTAGGCAATATCCATAAAAATTAGATAAATCTACACTTATCAGATAAAATCCATACAAATCAGATAATGCATGTAATAATCATATCCATACAAATTTGATAATTGCCACAATAATAGGACAATGCCCATATTAGACAGGTATTATTCATATTAATGAAATAATATGCATATTTATCAGCAACTAGCCATAATAACCAGGTAGCAACCATACTAATCAGATAATGTTCATATTAGATAATGCCCATGTAATAAAAAAAATAATAATCATATACTATTCATAAAACCATATATGTTAATTGAATAATTTCCACAATAACAAGGGAGTATGGACCAGACAATGCCCATATTAATGAGATGCGACTAATCCATATTATTGAAATTATGAATCAAAGAGTATGCATATTAATCAGATAATACTCATATTAGATTAGACATTTTAATCAGATAGTACACATATTAATCAGACATTATTCATATTGACAAAAGAAGACAAATGCACTGGAAAAGTCAGTAAAATATCCACTTCGCGTGTTTATTTCACGTTTAAAACATTTCAGAATGTAACCTTGTTTAAAGTTTGTAACAGATCAGTGTAGTTTGGTTGAGAAAGTGAGTTGTGGTAGAGTGAAGAGTGTGTGTGATGGCAGAACAGAGGCACTGCAGGCAGTATAGTGATGGTGATGTGTGTGTGTGTGTGTGTGTGAGCCTGTGCTCAATGCTGCAGTGTGCTGACCTGCACGTACCGAAGCCCAGCTGTGTGAGAAAGTGAAAGCGGGTCTTACCGGGAGCCGGGTGGAGGGCTGGCGGCCATGCTGCGCTCGTGCTCTGTGCGGGGTGGCGTACAGGCAGTCTGCGCCTCTCCGCTCGGTCGCCGGTGTGTTCCCGAGCTGTGTGAAGTATCCGAGCGGCACCGAGCTCACGGGCGGACTGACGAGTCCCGGGCTCAGTAGGTCAGCTCTGACTCCGGAGAAGAGCTTCTTCTGCGGGCAGGACAGAACGCCTGGGGCCCGGGCTGAGGCCGGAGACACGCGTCTGGGGGTCCTGATCATCCTCAACACACACACACACACACCGATCACCGACACAAACTGCAGCAAATCTCTCTGCAAACCGTAGAAATCCTCAAAGTGTGTGCAGCCGCTTTGCTCTGCTTCTGTGCGAGTTTAGCAGATGTGTGTGTATCTGTTTTTCTTCTTCTTCAATAAAACAGGAATGTTTAAACACACAATCAGCAGGGTGTTTTCTCGCCCCCGAGTCCTGTGTCCTTTGTTCCAGCGGAGGATTTCAGCTTAAACACTGAGATTCATCTCAAATGCACGTTTCATTCAAACCGTTCCGTTAAACGCACAGATTTTGCTGATTTTCTCTCTTAAAAAAAACGCGATTAAAGCTTTAGATTCCGGTTTGTCTTTTAGTTTCCCCCCGGGTTGTCGTACTCGGTAGCGCTGAGCTCGGGACTCCAGCAGAGGCGACACTGATCTCTTTCTCCCTCTCTCGCTCTCCCTCTTTGACACCGAGCGCAGTTTTTAGCGCCAAATTACGTCCCGCGAAATTCGGATCTCCCGCGGTTTGAGGCGCGCTCTGATTGGTCGAAGGCACGCTGCGGTCCGCGCGCCAACGCATAAATTAGCATAAAGCAGTTGGAAAAGCGGCGCCAGGCTCTGTCTTAAAGGGCCAGTGCACATTTTTCCCCCCTCGTCATCAAACAGGAACAAAGAACATCTTTAACTAAAGAGTTGTTTTGATGTAAAAGCTAACAATAATCATTGCATTTAAAATGTAAATTTTCCCAAGCATGTGGATTAAGGCTAGAAATACGACAGAGAGATTATATTCTTCAATTTTCAAAAACTTAGCATAAACTAAGCTGAAATTACATGATCTTTTATTTTTGTCATGTCTGTGTAAGACCATATTAGTCTCCAACAAAATTCATGACTTGGCTCTATTAAATTAGTCTGTAACTTCTCAACCTAAAAAGTCTGAACCAGAAAGTAATCTCCACTAGGACGTAGTGGAAACTTTCATAAAAGCGTGTGCTTTGTTACCAACAAGCTAGTCAGCTACCACTATTATTATTATTATTATAAGTTTATAATTTTAGCATTTACTTTCTAAAACAGCAGTCAGTTTTAAAGATTTAACTGACCATATCTATGTAAATTATATAAAGTTAACGCTACTACTAGAACCTCATGTAAAGCAGGGAACTTTTGAAGATTTTATTTACGATCAAAGGTGTGAGCGGCCATGTTGACGAGACACAGCATATGTCGCACATCATGACATCTTCAAGAAAAGAAATTGCATCTCAGTGTGGAAGCAGTAATTTAAAAAATCACACCTTACTAATGACTAGGTGTATTATCTTAGATCTTATCTTAGGTTCATTGCTTATCATTCTATATAAATCGAACCTTAGTAGGTAAGCATGTGGATGTGGATTAGGGCTAGAAATATTCTATAAAGAATAATTCAATTTTTTAATTTTCATGAAGTTAGCAGAACTTAAGCTTAAATGACATGTTCTCTTATTTTTGTTGTGTCTAAGTGTTAAAGATTTAACTGAATGTATCTATATTAAATGATCTAAAGTTACCGCTATACTACAACCCCATGTAAAACAGTGAACTTTTGAAGATTTTCTTTACAGTCGTCAGTGCAAGAGAACACACATCCTGACATGACACACTGACCCTGAGATTGAGAAAACTATCCTTATTGCATTGAGAGGACGCTTTCTTTGGCTTTTTCTTGTCATTTTTCAAAAATTCTCACAAAGCATATGTTACATCTTAAGGAAAAGACAGTTTTAAATAGCAAATTTGCTTATGGACAAAATCTATCTAGTGTGAAAACAGTAAATAAAATCACAGTATTTATGTTTATATGTAAGCCTGTTTTTTACTGTATTATCTTACAGTCTTGTAAATTTATTGTTTATCATTCTAAATAAATCGAACCCGAGTACATATTCAATCGGGGATGTTTTTTTCTACGTCTTACTATGTCAAAGTCATATCCTATATTTTACATTTTACAGTACATTTGTGTGGGATAAATGGATTCTTTTGATAAAAAAAGAAAGAAAGGAAAAAACTTCAGGAATGTCTTTCATGTCGACATGGCTATCTTATCAGGGATCTTAGAAATCTTCTTGGGCTCCTCAATTTCCAACAGACAGCTAAAGGACCTGTACACACACACACACACACACACACACACACATGCTTATGGGTGAACATACAACAAACACTTGAATAATTAATGGTATGCTACACGCAAATCTAAACTCAAACCAAATCTATTCTACCTATCTATTCAAATCTAATCATTAACCCAAAGGAAACCTTATTTATGCATTTATTTATTTAAATAGCTAAAATTGAACCAGGCTATTGTTCCCACAAGGTCAAAACTCTCACATCCTTCCTATCCTTGTGAAGTCATATAGATAAATATATTAAAAAAACACTCCACACAGGACTCTATTGTAGGGGTATTGACACGAGACCTCACTCTCACAAGTTAAAAAGCGCCTAAAACCATGCTCTCTGTATTCCTTTTATATGCTTTTTTTTTTTTTTTAATTTCTTCATCTCATTATGTTAGATCAAAAGATTTTATCAGATCTACAAAGGAAATATGCAAGCACTACGAGATCTGTTAACTACTGACCTAGGTACCCGGTTCAAATAGGATATGTTTTTTTTTTTTTTGGGGTGTGACAAGACACATCATTTCAGTCTTAATAACTAACTAAAATGTGGTTTAGAGAATTTCCAGAGCGAGTTCATTTCCAGAGCGAGTTATGTTATTACTCAGTTATATACCTTAGAGTGTATTATTTGGTTTTTTTTTACAATTATTTTTTATACTAAGTGGGAAGAGGGTTTGGACCCCTGACAGGTGAAAAATCTTTTTAGCTATTCAAATTAGCAAGCAGTTAATGCTCTGCATTACTGATCCAAATGTCCTCACCAAGTTGCAACTGTTGGGCCCGTGAGCAAGGCTCTCTCACCCCTCTCTGCTCCAGAGGTCTCACATCATGGCTGATCCAGTCAAATTTAACCTCAAACAAATAAAGCACTTATCATTCATAATGTTTTGTTTTCTGAGCTAAAAGTGATGCCCTACTACAGTTTGTGGCCTCTGGGTTTTTCCACTTGTTTTAACTTGTCATGCATTCTCTAACACACACATGTGCATGCACGCACAGGCATAGACATGCAAGCTCTAAGCCAGGCTCCAAATCAATTAAGGTTCAAGATTTACATTATGGCTTTCAGAGAATTACTGTGGCATTCAAGTGATGATGAATTGGCAATAACGTGCTTAAACTGTGTGCCAAGAAAACATTACAACCATTATAACACCTCCACCAGCTTGGATGGTTAACTCAACTCATGGATTCATGCTACTGATACAAATTCTAACCTGAATTTAAGAAATTGAGATTAATCAGATCAGGCAACATTTTTTTCCAAACTGTTTCAACTGTTTCACTTTTCAACTGTTCTGTTTTGCAGAGCATGCTTTTGCCTGCATATGCATGATTTTATGCATTGCACTGCTGCCACAGTTGTCTGATTACATAATTGCATGAATGAGTAGGTGTTCCTAATAATATGTTCAGTGAGTAAAAGCATTCTTGGAATGTTGCGTGACCAACTAGTGGAATGGAATTTACTGTAGTATAATCTTCACTAAAAAGAATATTTACTGGCTGCTAAATGTCGTCCGTCACGTGATCCTCTAAATAAGGTTTAGACACAAGTCTTCCTACCCTCATCATATTGTTGTTTTTGTTGTTGCTATTATTATTATTATTATTATTATTATTTTATTATTATAGGGCAGTGGTGGCTTAAACGATTAAGGCTGTGGGTTACCATATTAAAATATTTAATAAAAAATATCTGCATAACCTGCTCGCGTGTTACTTTTAACCACAAAGCTTCATTAATTCAAGATTCTCGGTTTATCAGACCATACGCTGTATGTTTGCCAAGCTCATGTCCTCTTTTCAAGGAAAAGAAGACGATGCACACTGAACATTGTCTTATCTCACCAAAACACAAAGAGTGTGTCGGGCCTCCCAGTGTCACAGATAACTCCTGCAGCTCCCACCCTGCCATTTGCCTTAATGTACATAAAACACACCCTGCTGTTTCTCTTTCACGAAAATGCCAGTGTTTTACCTGCTCTGTTAAATGAACTTGCCTGATTACTATCAAGGCTTATATCAAAAACGCATTTTATTACTCGCTCACTCAGTCAATCATCTATACCGTTTTATCCTACAGGGTCACAGCAGCCTGGAGCCTTTCCCAGGTAGATCCCTAAAGGGCACGAGGCAGGGTACAACCTGGGTAGGGTGCCAATTCATTGCAGGGCACACACATACACACAACAGGCAATTTGGGAACACCAATTAACCTAACCTGCATGTGTTTGGGAGGAAACGGGATTCCCCGGGGGAAACTTACCGAGCACGGAGAAGAACATGCAAAATCCATGCACACAGGCCCCCAAGGCAGGAATCAAACCTTCGACCCTGGAGGTGCAAGCCGACAGTGTTAGCCACTACGCCAGCGTACCGATTTTTATTTCTCTCTTTTCTCACAAATTCTCATAAAAAGCATAAAAGGACTATTATGTAAACCCCCTTAAGAGAAAAGTATAAGTAATTTCATGTCCTGCACTTTCAGCAGCAGTTTCTTGCCCAGATGGTGCAGAACGTCCTATTTTTGTTCAAAACCTTGTGTGCTTTTCTGCAAATAAATTTTTTACAATCCCTGTATTTATTCCAGAATTACATTGCAGTTATCCCGATCGTTAATAAAATACTGTTAACTGCCAGGAATTTGTAATAGAATCAGATGCAAGTGCAAACAATTTACTGTGTAAAAAAAGTTTTACACATATTTTGTTTGCCTTTAGCTTTAATTACAGCACACTCTGAGCCCTGGAACATGGCCGTGCCATCAGGCAAGAAAAACTCCATCGATGTGATAACCTGGACATTCAATATATTCATGACTTATTAAATATGCATGAATATTTTATTGCCACATAACGTTGCTGACTCTAGACCTGATCAACCCCAGATCATAACACTGTCTCCAGAGGCTTGTACAGTGGACACTATGCATGATGGGTGCATCGCTTCATGCGCTTTCCTTCTTCCCCTGACACGCCCATCACTCTGGAATCGGCTCAATCTGGACTCGTCAGGTCACATGACCTTTCTCCATCGCTACATTAAACACAGCTGCGATTTCCACTGTCGGTTTTTACAATGCAACTTTGCAGAGTGTTTAAATCCTCTCTAATTACAGACATTCAGAGTTTTTTTTTTCCAGCACTGTCCCAGGTTTTAATAATATATTGAACAGTTCTTAACCTGATTTCAGTCATTTTAGCAATCTCCTTAGTTGTTTACTTTGCTTGATTCTATGGTTACGAGGCAAGCAATATAAAGACTTTATGTCAGAATACAGCACACACAACATCAAACAACAGAGACTTGACAGCTTGATAGAAAACCTGAAATAATAGTGCTATGAAAGCAAGACACAGATGAAAGGGAAGCGTGAACATGTGACCAGAACATTATTTCGTTCAGGGGCTGATGGATGTTGTAGCTCTTCAGCATTCAGCAGTACTATAACACTAAAAATCCACAATAGAGGTAAACTGAATTGTCCTCCTAAAGCACACCTTGAGAAACAGTTCTTTACAATTTATGGAATATTTCTCAATATATTTCCCAAATAGTGACTAAGATTTGTATGCCAATAACTGAAAATGTCATTTGTTACATAATGGATCTTTAAAGAATGTGTAATATTTTGCATCATTTTCTCACTAACTCTTCCTTATCAGATGGCAGCTTCCAACCAGGAAGGGTGTAGCCCAACCTATGGTTCCTCTATGACATGTAAAGCAAGTCAAAAGTTAGTTAGTAAAGCAGTAACCTCATTATGCTATTTTTAAAATGTTATTCATTCTCTTCTATATTAATCATCTCACAATTATCCACGGATGACAAATGCTGCTGTTATTGACATGGAACAGAGAGCATGGCCAGTTTTGGTCCCTAGACTCACTGCAACGGATGGATTTTGACCTTCAAATCATCTTTGATTCAGAAGTGTTGTAAGACAGCACCTCCTTCTGGTGATGATTTATACATTTTTTCTATACTCTTATTTTGTGATAAACAGTTCCACCACAGTTTACTATTTTCCTCTTGCATTCACAGAAGTAAATAACTCATCTAACTTCCAGATGTTTTCATCCAGCCATTCAAGCCAGCGTTGCTAAGCAATAGTTAATCGCAATGACCCATGTCACATCAGTGATCACTGCTGTAGTGGACGAAGCATTGCTGAGGTCCTAACCTTTGGCTTCCCACAGGTATACACACACTCACAATATCAATCATTCACTACACTGAAAACTGCAGTCATGCTACACTGCATGTCTATGAACCATTGGGGAAAACTAGAGTACTCAGTCTAGGAAAACTAAAATAAAAATGACATTTACATTTAGGCAGACGCTCTTATCCAGAGCAACTTACATTTTTATCTCATTACACATCTGAGCAGTTGAGGGTTAAGGGCCTTGCTCAAGGGCCTAACAGTGACAACGTGGGGGTTGTGGGGTTTGAACCTGTGATCTTCCGAACTGTAGTCCAATGCCTTAACCACTGAGCTACCCCAGTTGTAAGCTGCTGTTACACCTCATCACATACATAACTTTATACTAAAACAAGCCTCATTTACTGTGGACAGATGTGCAGTAGTAGTAAATAATTTACATTTACATTTTCGGGATTCGGCAGGCACCCTTATCCAGACGTTGATCCCATCTAAACTGTCTAGGGATAAGGGCCTTGCTCGAGGGCTCAACAGTGGCAGCTTTATGGTGCTGCGGTTCAAACCTATGACCTTCTGATCAGTAGTCCAGTAGATCAGTTACTATCAATACAAAAAATCTCTAAAAGCAGCCCAGGAACCTGAGGCTACAATTTGCATGGGCTCACCCCAAGAAGAATGGAAAAACAGTGCCATGGGTCCACCTTCAATAATAGCAAAGTGTACCTAATGAAGTGGCCAGTGAGTGACGTTAAACTTGTGACATATTGACATATTGTAGAGAGCACATTGGCCCAGTGGTCAGCACTGTTGCCTTGGGTTAGGGGTACGAAACTCGCATCCAGATCTCCCCATGCTTTGTGGGTTTCCTCCAGGTACTCCAGTTTCGTCCTACAGTTTAAAGACATGCACTGTATTGCGTTTGTATCCCTCCCCCCCAAGTGTTTAATTAAAAAATTAATGAACCAGTGAATTACTATACCTTGTACACATTTACAAGCACAGGAATGCAAAAATAGACTGTACTTAACTAAATATATTAAATAGTAATATCTGGCGCCATCTACTGAAGAATAACAGTAATTGCAGTTTTGACTTTTTCATTTATTATTTTATTTCATATAAAAACAGTCCTGTCGTGTTATAGAAACCATAGGGATTTACTTTAGTGCTTTAAGTGCTTATAGAGTTAACCAAGAAATGGCTATGATTGTGCCACCAATAAAAATTGGTTTGTTTATCAGTGACGCTACCTGTATCTCTTTCATGCTTCAGACTTGGGCATTGCCTAACCCATGTACCTGTGTTCTTGAAAACACGTAAACACATGATATATGACGGTGTGTTTGATCGTATGTGTATTTGTCCAGTGATGGGTTGGTAACCCCAGCGTAACCCAGGCTTGTAACCCAGTTTCCCAGGCACAGACTTCAGGCCCCCAGCAACCCTACACAAGATAAGCTGTATAGAAAATGGATGGATAAATTAACAAAAATATTTGTTCACTCCCGGCAGTGTATAAAGGTGGTACAAATGCATCACTCAGGACTGTTATACGGTCTTTCTTGGTCCCACAAGATTTTAAAGCATGTAAGTAAAAACGCTCTTGATCATGTGACTTATTTGGTTGCGTCCCAAAGCATCCAGGTCCCGAACCACACCTCTTGTTTCAACTAGTGAACCTTGGTGATAAGCTCACTCACTCACTCACTCATCGTCTATACCGCTTTATCCTGTATACGGGGTCGCTGGGAGGCCTGGAGACTTGAAGCACGAGGTGGGGTACACCTTGGACAGGGTGCCAATTCATCACAGGACACACACACATAAACACACACTCACATGCTCATTTACACAGTATGGGAAATTTTCAAACACCAATTAGCCTAATCTGTATGCCTTTGAACTAAAGAAACTGGAGTACCCGGAGGAAACCCCGGACCCTGGAGGTGCAAGGCGACAGTGCTAACCAATAATTGTGTCAAGCTTTGGAAAAAGTGTAGTGTAGTGTAGTGTCCTGTTTTATTTGTTCGCTCTGAATATTTTATTTAATGTGGAAATTATTGGTTTCTGCTGTGGCCCTTATTCAGTTAATACATTTTTTTTTATTGACTCATTTACTGTCAAATAGATTACTGTTACTGGTTTATTGTTGAGGTTAGGGTTGAAAATGTGAAACTTTTGAATGTGAAACCTAACTCAATGTGGTTCCTTTTCCCTTTCCTGTTGCTGTCTTATTTAGTAGATTTCAGGAAGCACTAGATAAAGCGGCAGTAAAAACAGCTGCAATATGATGTGAAACACTAATCAGCTATAACATTAAAAATTCTTAACATTAAAAACACCTACGTTTTGGGTTTCATGGGGAAAGCTGTAGGGGTGTTGTGGTGTCTGGCACCAGGACAGGAACCTTTGGATGTTGTGGGTTGCAAGGTGGGGCCTCCATGGATTGGATCAGTTAGTCTGGTGCACTGTATGGATGCTCAATCATATTGGGATCTGGAGATTCTGGAGGACAGGATGGCAGCCTTGGGCACTTCGCCTGTTGTGCCCTACGTGCATGGTAGGGTGTGGTGTGGTGCACTGCGTGATCTGATGCCTCTGTATCATGGCAAGGATAGACTTTTTTCTAGTGATTTGTGCTGCATTTGCTTTTCTTTGAGTTTGAGATCAGACAAACAATGCTAACCAATAACTGTGGCTTTATGATGTCAGTTTAGGACATTCTGTATTACGTGTTCGCTCTGAATATTGGATTCAATATGCAAGTTATTGGATCTGCTGTGGCCCTTATTCAGTCAATTTATATCATTTTATTGACTCATTTACTGTTAAGTAGATTACTATTATTGGTTTATTGTTGTGGTTAGGGTTGGAAATGTGAAACTTCTGAATGTGAAACTTTACTCAGTGTGGTTCCTTTTCCCTTTCCTGCGGCTTTCTTATTTAGTAGATTTCAGGAAGCACTAGAAAACGGGGCAGTACAAACAGCTGCAATATAAAGAAAGTCAGATCAGCGATAATATTAACATATTAACATGGTTAACCTGTGATCCTGGCACAGGTTTGCTGGTGTATAATTGGTGATCAATGTTCACGTCACCTGTCAGTGGTCATAATGTTATGGCTGATCTGTGGATTTACTGTATAGTAAGCACAGGAACAGAAATACACAGACTGCTGATTCATTAACTGACCACTAGATGGTGCTACATCATTACATCTCATTTGATCACTCCTGTAGAGTTTTTAGAGTCTTCCTGGTTAAGGCTATCTCGTGTCTGTGGCTATTTTTAAATGGTTGTGGTGTCTGTGTTTAGTCAAATGCATGTTATGAACATAAATAATAATAAATGCGATATCTTGAAACCAAAAACAAACAATATTTAGTTTGAATGTCGACTCAAGTCGATGGCCTTCTGTGTGCAGTGTGCTAATTGTGGGTTAAGCGAACTAGATGTGGGTTTTGGAATGATGCACTATTTTTTTTTTTGTCCGAGACAAGGAAGCCATCTTGAATTCTTGAGTCCATTATGTTCAGAAAGTCAGCGTTTAGGGCTCAAGTCTAGAATGTAAGCTTGAATCCTAGCAGTGCCAAGCAACCACTTTTGGTTCCTTGAATAAGGATGTTGTCTATTCAGCTCCATTTAGATAAAAAGAAAACACATCTGGCACAGCTTATCAAAGTAAACTGATACAAACATCATGTGAACACTTGCATAAGAGTTAGGCCAGTAAGATTTAGCTATTTTAAAGCAAGCTAAATGTGTCTCCACAGCCGTGTCAGTCACCGCAGTAATGCATTATTCTCATTCATTGGTAAAGAACAAGCTTCCCAATGACCAGCTGTGTGTCTCAATAGAAGCCCGAGCTTTAGCATCATCTTAGATAATAACAGACACGCACACAAGGCCTCGTTTTTTCCAAGTGATTTATTTCATTATGCAAAAAAGGTGAATGTATACAAAAAAAATTAAAAAATTATAAAGAGTTTATAAAACTCAGCAGATACATATATTCCGTTTGCAGAAATGTAGAATCCCCACAAACATTTACAATTCACTCTATATTTATAGAGTTCACATTATAATCTGTCTATCATTCATACACACCCAACTCATAAGGGGAAAAAAAAAAAAAAAAAAAAAAGAATATTTACATGGAATTAAAATAAAGATAATTTGACCTCTGTAACCAAATCGATTGGAAACTACTGTAAAACACTGCAGCGTTCTTTCTGGAGAGACAAAAAGAAAATCAGAATAACTCAGGAATGTTACGTGTGTGTCATCCTAATAGCTTGGAATGTTCCCAGTCAGCAATACACAATGCCTGATTGTAGCATCACAAGAAAAAAAAAAAGATTGTATTAAAAAGAAGAAAAAAAATAAGAGCGCTTTCCATCCGAACTTCAGAAATCTCCAGCTTTGGTGTGTTCAAGTGTCCAGTGACCAAAGACTGCATGGTTCAAGTGGGGTGCAGGTTCTTTTCCCACACTCTGAATAGCCCGCACTCCTTGTGTCTGTGTGTGTGTTCGTTCAGCCCCTTCACTCCCTCTTTCTTGTCCATGAGTGGAGAAGTTTCTATCCTGCACCTGCAACATAGATGGGAAAGAGAAAAGTGAAGTCAGCGCTCTCCCTTTCTCTCCTCTCCTCCCCCTTAATCTCACTCCCCACACACACACACCATTCAAACTGCAGACAGTCTGGCGCCGGCTGGAAAACTCTCATTAACCCAAGCTGATAAGAGTTGGAATCTTTCTGCTCTGTGTGATCATGTCCTGTCTTTACGGTAGCAAAGCAGTACTCTTATTTCTGAACAAATGTGCAAGAAGTGAGGTCATCTAAAAAGAAAAAAAAAAAAAAGTGCTAAAGATAGAGATGAACTTTATGATGACTGTCTTGATGACTAACAGGAAGAATGTGGGATGTTTTTAAGAAGGTTTCTCAAAAAAAAAAACTGTTTATATTTATGACTCATAAAAAAAAATAATAATGTCATCATGTTGTTCAGCTGAAATGCAAACTTTAATACCAGACCTTTTTTTTGTTTAAGTCTAAGAGAAATGTGATGAATATAAATCCTTAAACTTTCCAACTTTTTATATTGTCCATATTTCACTCGCCATCCAAGTAAATCCACTGCAAACACATACACTGTTGAAAACTCAAGTGTGTGAGAGCATCCAGGTTCAGAAAGTTCAACCTACCCATAATGGAACACCTCCTGGTGCGCGCTTTTCTAATGGCACAGAGCTCCATCACTTTCTTTGGCCAGACTGTGCGTGATCTCTGAGCTCTGCAGGAAAAAAAAAAAAAAGAAGAGTTTAATTCAGTTGCATAGTCACCACAATGCACAACATGCACGTCAGCAGATCCATGGAGGATGCAGGATGGAGAAGGACGGATGGATGGAAGACTCACCTTCAGTGCCTTGAGCATGTCCGGAGCTCCTGAAGGGCTTTCCAGCGCGATCTGGAGATCGAAGATGTAATCAATGACGTGCTGCAAGATCTCGATCTGGCTGACGGACTTGTTCTGCGGGATGCTCGGGACCAGCTCCTTCAGCCTGGAGTAGCAGTCGTTCATGTCGTTCAGCGTGCCAACCGGCTCCTCGCTCGGACTCCGGCTCCTGCCGATGGACAAACTCTGCTCCGAAATACAGCACACAGCCTCGTAGCAGCTCCTCACCGAGCGAACAGGACTGATGGCCTTCATCTTCTCTTTTGCGTAAATCCAAGCGGCGTGTACGTACAGACGGCGATATCCACGAGCGCACCAACAGCAGCTCCAGCGCGTTCCACTCTCAGCTCGAGCGCGTCTCACCGCTTTATATACAGCGGGTCCCCGTGTAGCCCCGCCTCCTCATCAAAATAAACAAACTCTCGAGCCAATCGACATGGTTCGTGCAAATAGATGCGTCCCTTTAACACCCGATTGGTCGACACCAGGTGTCAGTCAGAAGCCCTGTAGTGGAATGAGGAAAGCTTTCTGGACGGAACACAGATTTAATAAACTTCTAAAAAAATAAAAAATAAATAAATAATAATAAATGGCCTAAAATAATCTGTGTGATGAATTCTAGAGGAGATTTGAAGGCAGTGAACCCAAACAGCTCAATGTCAGCTAGGAAGAACAAGCACAGCTGGATATGTTTCTGCTGCTCCTGCTGTTGCTGATGTGTTTTCTTGTTAAATGATGACCAAGGCCTGGACAGCTACCCAGACTGGGAATGACATGCAGCATGTCTGAGTCTTCTGCATTCTCTATCTATCTATCTATCTATCTATCTATCTATCTATCTAGATATGCTATTTTAGGTGTTAGATAATGTCAAAATACATGTAGACAACACCACCAAGTTGCCAGCATCAAGGCCCTTAAGCAAGGCCCTTAACCCTCAACTGCTCAATGGTGTAATGAAATAAAAAAGTGACTAAGGGTGTGCCAAATGCCATAAATGTAAATGTGGATACAGTTTTTATGTAAAAGACTTTTCATGACCTGAAACATGCGAAATGTCCATGTTGATCTATCTATCTATCTATCTATCTATCTATCTATCTATCTATCTATATAGATAGATAGGTATACCAAAATCCATATAGCTATAGTTTTATATAGACTTTTATTATTACCTTTCCATTTGTAGGACTGTCTGTCTATCTATCTATCTGTCTTTCTGCTAAAAATAACAATGTATGTGTTAACACCACACACACACACACACACACACATACACAAACACAGTCCCATGGCCAGCAGACACCCTGGCGTCAGGAACGAACTCCCATGACAGACTGACACACACACACACACACACACACACGAAGCTTTTGCTATGAGATAATTGGGTATATGGATGTTATGAGAGCATTTGTTTAGGAGACATCTGCACTGTCCTGTGAAAAGTTGAGCAGTGTTTAACACTAAGCCGACAAACGGACAGATTGGACTGCGGGGTCACTGCGCATTCTGAAAGTGTTACTCCTCATCCTGAAAATCCCAAAATAAACTCGTGAGAGAGAAAGAGAGAGAGAGAGATCACCAAGCCATAGACAAGCTGCTCCCATTCTCTTTTTAACTCATGCATTTTTAGTAAACTCCAAAGTGTGTGTGTGCGTGTGTGTGTGCGTGTGTGTGCCCCTCCCGCCCCACCTCTGTTCCCATTTTTCCTTTTTCTCACAATCCTGTTTTTGTGCAGGAATGCGCTGGCGGCCCAGCTGTGTGTCCTAGCCCGCTCCAGCTGTGTTGATCTAGCGCGCGACTCCCAGACAGCCTGGCGCCAGCCTCGTGACGTCACCCATTCACGCGCTCCAGTACTCTACCCTGGCCAGGGGCTCGAGCTTCAGCTCTCATTGGTCAGCCGAGATGTCCCTCAAGAGGGCAGCGAAAAGGTCCCGCCCACACTGTCTACTGTACATGAAGAATATGAAAACTTTTTTTTATCATACTCATTCTTTATTCATATTATTTCATTTCTAGAGTTATTTATGTAATGAAATGAATCCATCACGCTCAGACATGAACTAAAAGTTCCAAAGTGTAGTTTTTTTCTTGTCACTGCAAAGAAAAAAAGTACATCTTTTTTTTATACATCTTTAGGATCTTTAGTGTCTTTAGTTTTTTATACATCTTTAGGATCTTTAGTTTAGTAGGTACATCTTTAGGATCTTTAGTGTCTATCTTTTATAGATTGCATCTTACCGTATACACATGACGTGTGAAGTTGATTAACTGAGATCATTAAAACTTTCCACCTATAGGACAGTTAAAAGATGTGCACGCACAGTAGTTTAATTCAAAATGATGTTCTGTATTTCTGACAAAGTTTCATCCTAATCCGGACATTTGTCTTCCTGTTCAGGGCTGTGTGGGGTGTGAGGAGGGACTAAACCCTGGATGAGACATAGACGTCGAAGGGAAGTCAAGTAGGCTTTTATTCTTATTGCAACCATATGCAGTTTAATACACTTTGAAATGAAACAATATTCCTCCAGGACCAAGGTGCTACAACATAAATTAACAACATAAATGAACAAAAACTAGCTAAGACACCTACTTTAGCTACCTAGCTAACGCAACAAATTAAAAACTTAATTAAAAAGTAAATTAACAAAACTGTCTAAGAACTTGTGCACTTGTGCAAATGTGCAAACAAACAAACATGAAACAATGCCATACCCTGTGACAATGTGGCGCCAACCAGTACACAGACCTGAGTTGAGGTTGTGCAAATAAATTGTCCATGAGATGGTAAATGCAGTGACCATTTTGTGTTGTAGTATCAGCAAAGAAAAAGTTCTTGTGCAAATACCAGCAGCAAATATTGTGCAAAAAGCAGTTGTACTGCAGGATAAAGCTGTGCACTATGCACACATAGTTTCATAATATAGTAGAGCCAGTCCACCTACCTGCACTGACCTACCTGGTTTTGTGATTAATTCATTTAAGAATGCTAACTGAATCCTTAACAAATTAAATAGGATTATAACCCATATAGAAACCCATTCAATTCAAGTAACGAATCGATTAGGCTTAGGTTTACAATCACAGCAGCAAAGACAACAAAACACAAGTAATATTGGTTGATATGAATATTGATGGACATGCAGTTAAATGGATTCTCAGAATATTGCGTTAAAACTATTAACATTTTCAACTAATGATTTGTCTGGAGCTCAACTGTGATCATCTGTGCTGCTAAAGTTCTGCTTCAGTGTGTTATAACCCAATTTCACCCCTAAGTGCAGGGAACAGCCTTGGGCCCCCGTGTGTTAAAGATTGCATAAGCGATTTAAGAGTAATGTTGTTCAGCATTCTCACAAAGCTGTCACTGTGACAGCTTTAGCCTGCAGCACTTGCAATGTTTACGTTGAATAATTAACCTGTTTTTTACCTGACTGGGGTGCGGGCTCGCTAACATTCGGATAGGGTTTTAGCATTAAGTGAGATTGTTTCCTGTAAGCTGGCTGATAGCTAAAGATGAGGAAAGAGGAAAAATGCTTATTATAGAAATGTGTGTAGACAATCTTTAAACATGTTTTCTTATATAATTATTATATTGTCATGTCTGAGTACTATCATAGTTATTGCTACATTTATCAAATGTAAACAGGCTTGAGAAACTATGTGTGTGTTAGTGATTATTTGTTTCATGTGTAATATTAACATTTTATCTGTCTCATACATCAATAAAAGATGCATTTACCTGTCATGTATACGGTATATAATGAATTTACGAGATATCTTATAATGCAATTATTGTTTAAGGAAGGAACATTTCCACAAAGAGTGAGATTTGGGAATAAACTATTATTGTAATCATAAAAACTTTCCTGTGCTCTTCCGAGAACTCATATTCACAATATGCACATACTGAACCACCCATTTACCCACTTAGTACCGTTGGACATTACAGTATACAGTTGTTTAACAAGTTTTGTGTGAAAAGAAGGTTGTTCAGTGTGTGACTAGTGCTAAACAAATAGAATGATCCACCCTTCTTCTTTCTTGGTTTAGTGTGGGATAATAGCAGGTACACAACTATGATTATCCTTAGGTCACACCCTATAACGCATCACATATGTCAAGCACAAGACGTTGCTTCACTCTGCAGTCTGAGTAGTTTTTGTAAGCTTACCAGTGCATTAGTACAAACATTAACTACGGTATGACACAAGGACTACTAGACTTAGAGCTACTATGTTTTACTTCAGACTGTGGAAAAGATCTTGGATGAAAGGTTAACTTCAGTGCTCGAGTTCTTAATAAAGACACAAAATAAGGATTAGAATAAAAATACAGGATCGCACAAAAGTTTTAGTTCTTAGGCAAGATTTTATTAAAAATGATAAATGCTTAAATCGACAGCTTCTGACTTTGCAGCACTTGTGCATACGCTGAATTCAAGAAGGTTAAACGTTCCTTAATGTATCATAACTGATGTAGTTACACGCAGAAGTGATTTCCTTCTTTAGGAATGAGCCCAAGGACAAAATATCAAGAAGTTTTCAGTCTGGTTCTTTTCCATCTTCTATTGTTAGTTTTAAAGCCAAGTTGCAACTGAAATAAAAAGGAAAACAACATTTTATATAAAGAAAAATGCCTAATTCAAACCAAACACAAGGTAAACATCAACACTCACATCTCTCTAACATTTTAAAGTAGTAATGCAGTTTTCTTTTAAGCTGTCATAGCATCCAGCTTATAAATTTGAGGACAGAGTTATCTGAAGATGGATAATTTGCCTTTGACCACACTTGGAACTTGACTTGACTGGGAAAGGCTGAAATATCTGGCCTGCTGTAGTATTTTGTCTAGATTTCGTGATAGCCTGCCCTTGATATTTCATAACAATGAGTCATTTTACACCTTCACGTGCAGTATAATCTCTTCACATTCCGTACACATAGTAAGCACATTCTGCTTTAATCACTTCCTAACTCAAACTAAGAGTTCATTGAATCTCATTAAAGTTCTTTACACTAATACTGTCTATGTTTACTCAAATCATTTTGAAACACCGTTCCTGATTTTTTATGTTTTTGCACTTAAATGATTGGGATCATCAAACAAATTTTAATAATACACAAAGATAACCAGAGTAAATACAACATGCAGTTTTTTAATGATGATTTTGATAATGATAAAGGTAAAAAAAAAACTGTCCAAACCTACCTTCCCTCACATGAATCAGGAATTGTTTTAGATAAATCATAAATGATCTGTGATTAACCATTTATATATATATATATATATATGTATATATATATATATATATATATAGTAAAGCTGAGTTTGCACTTGCCACACCCAGGCCTGATTACTGCCAGACATTTTGAATCAAGAACTCATCTAAATACTTTTTTTTTATTTTGTGGAAATTCTACTTGTACATTAAGTAAAGTTTATATCCTTCTTTGTCTTGTTTGAAGAATTATATGCGGTGGCCCTACATTTCTGAATAGGTTGCATTGAGTATTTCAAGTTTACACTTATGGCATTTGCCAGACGCCCTTATCCAGAGTGACTAACGTTTTTATCTTATTATACATCTGAGCATTTGAGGGTTAAGGGCCTTGCTCAAGGGCCCAACGGTGGTAACTTGGTGGTGCTAGGGATTTGAACCTTGGACCTTCTGAACTATAGTCCAACACGTAACCAGTGATCTACCCGTGCCCGTTCTTAGTTGTTGGCTGCATCCCTCCTACTTTATCCGATCTTGGGACCAGCACTGCATCCAGTGGCTGGGGTTTGGGCATTGAACCCAAGCCTTTCGCATGGCAGGCGAGAAACCTACCACTGAGCCACACCAATGCCCCATGTTGAGTATAACGAGTAATAATGACTAATTATTTTATTTCTTTTAGTTTTAGATGTTTGGTTATTAAACATTTTATAATTCTTGCACAAATAATAAGTTATAATAATTTATAGTGCACCAGGTGAGTCCCAGCCCTCCCATTTCCCCTCAGCGCGCGCGCTCTCTCACTCTTGTTCTTTCAGCACATGGGGGAAGAATTGCTCGAGCGGCGTCAGTGTGTCTGCCCCGCGCGCTCGCCTTCACACACACACACGCGCGCACACGCACGCACGCGCGCTCTTCTCCGCCTCTCGCGCGACCTTCCCGCGTGCAGCTGGACGCGCACAATCGAGCCGTCGACAATCGGCGCGCATAATTAAAGCCTCCCTCCCAAAGAAAAGCTTTCAGGGAGTCTTTAACCCCATCATCGTGCACAAAGCCTCTCTATTTATCAGCCCTTACCCAGGGGACATGAAGCTAAAAAAAAAGATCAAGGAATATTTTGGAGAAAATTATTTATGTTAGTTATTATTTAAGAAGCCAAGCAGTAATCCTTATCATGTTAAAATTTTTTTTTTTTTTGTTAATTTCATTTGTTAATAAAAGACAGGGGGCATGGTGGCGAAGTGGTTAGCACTGTTGCCGTGCACCTGCAGGGTCTGGGTTTGATTCCCGGCCAGGTTCGATTCCCCTCTCTGTATGCATGTTCTCCCCATGCTTTGGTTGGTTTCCTTCCGCAGTCCAAAGGCATGAGGGTGATTGGTGTTTCTAAGTTGTCCGTACTGTGTGTCTGTGTGTGTCCTGCAATTGATTGGCACCCTGTCCATGGTGTACCCGACCTCGTGCCCTAAGTCTCCTGGGTCTGTCTTTGGACTGTGGGAGGAAACCGGAGTACCCGGAGGAAACCCACCAAGCCCGGGGAGAACATGCAAACTCCATGCACACAGCTGGGAATCGAGCCTGGCTATGATGGTGATTGTCTGCGGAAAATGCCTCAAATCGGATAACACTAAACAAACCCATCAGGTGTGAGATGTCAGTGCTGTCCACCTAGTGTATGGCAGTTTCTCAACCTCAGTTACATCACTCAAGTGCATAGTTAGCGAGGTGGACATAACTCTTCCGCGCTTAGCTAATTCCACCCCAACAGTTATATTACCCCGTCGCATCACGCCGCTACAGGCCCATGAGGCTGAAAGCTAACACGCAGTTCCCACTAGTCACGTTAACCCAGCCACTCCTGCTGCACATGCTGAGTCACAGGGCAGCATACGACACTCTGGGGGAAACACGCAGGGAGTTCACAACAGGCCAGTGTCACTCTACATAATGTTATGTTAGCCCGACTAAAACTGGTCTGGATGTAATAATGTTAGACGAAGTTCTAAGACTAAGTTGAACTTCTCAGAGTCGGACTATCACACCCAGATAATGCGGTTGGGAGTCGAGCTACTAACTTTCAACTAGTTCCGCTATGTTATAATTCAGGCGCTTCAGTCATGCTCTACAGTTTAAATGACAGGTTTTAACCTGGAAGATGAACAAAATATGCAATATAGAGAAGACGCTGCTAACAATAGTAGTGTTATCTGTATTCAGATGTGTATTATGTGTGTATTAACTTATTTAAATACTTATATATCAATACTATACTCAGAGCCCCATATGGATCTGTTCCATATACTGTACATCACTATAAAATAACTGGCTTATTTATTACTATCGCCTTGACTGCAGTTGTGCGTGTGTTTTTATTTATTTATTTATTTTATTTATATCTATGTGTACTTAAATTTGTATTATGTATATTTATGTGTAATTAAATATTTATGTGTACTTAAAATGTAAAATTTAGTTGCATTGTAAGGACTGCTCTAATTTAGCTCTAATTAGTACAGTGACGATAAAGAATTTTGAATCTTGAATCTTGAAAACACCTACTGTAACACACAGTATGAGTGCAGATCAATCCCCGATGTTCGTTATCACCCAAATGAGAATGGGCTCCCTGTCGAGTCTGATTTCTCTCAAGGTTTCTTCCTATTACCATCTCACCGTCACCCTCGGCTCCTTTGCTTGAAAACTTGGGATGGTTTCTTCAAGCCGAAGCTCAGCGAGTGATATCAAATCAACATGGCTGCACCGACAGAGCATGAAGAGTAAACAAAGTAGCAGCTCAGTTAATTGTTTTGAAGAAATAAATACAGCTTGCTTTTTGCTGTAAAGTTGTCCATGTTTTTATTGCTCGATATGCTACATGCTGCTAGCTAATTTGTTTAGCAAATGTTTGGCGTGTAACGTAATAGGTTAACCAAAAAAAAAAAAAAAGATCCAATACTAACGCAACGAATGAGGGCACTGGCACCTATCATAGCAGAGTTGGACGTGCAGTACTTCTGCCAATAAACGGATTTCTCTGCCATGCTTGGTTAGAGACACTGATAGCTGTTGAATTAAATGGTCTAGTTGAATTATAACCATTGCTCGATGTAACTGTGCATGTAAATATACAGTTGTGTTCAAATTGCCTGGCATGTATAATTGGTGTGTGTGTGTGTGTGCTTGTGCCCTGTATCGGTGTTGGCTCCCCATCCAAGGTATCTCCAGCACACAGAATAAACAGTATGAAAAATGAATGGATGAAAGCTAATTTTAATTTGTATCTGCCTGCTATATTTGTTTAAACAAAATTAATTCTACTTTCCTAAAAATAAACAAACTAATAGCCTAATAAATCAGCTGCGATCATGACCAGGCTGACACTATATACTGTACAGTATGTATGCGTGAATGCATTATGCAGCTGATCATGCTTATTTTTATTAGTAAGCATGATCAGTCTTTCCTCCTTTTATTTGACTCAATTATCGTGTCCTACTATTTATATATCGGCATTTGTATCAGTTTTGATCACATTCTCAGTATATTCCAAATGACCTTGTCATGTTAAGTTACATCAGTCATTATTTAGTTTCATGCTCCTTAAATGCATCCATATGTTCAAGTCTTAACATAATTTCTTAGATTACTATTCTCATCTACATGGATGCACCAAAGATTTTTGGTATCGGCTCAGAAATCTGACTCTAAGTAATACTGAAACATTCGATTAAAACTCATAAGCCGTACCTCTGAAAAAAATTCCCCAACTCAAAACTTCTTCTTGAAAACTTGGGATGGTTTACTCAAGCCCGAGCTCAGCGAGTGATATCAAGTCAAACAAGGTAGCAGCTCATTTGATTGTTTTGAAGAAATAAATGCAGCTAGAGTCTTTCTAAAGTATGAACATAGAGACATCCATGTTTTTCCCACTTTGTAACTCCAGTGCATGGAGTTGGAAGATGACATCACTCTCAGCTCAAGTTCCCTTGCTTAGGAAATTCAAATGCAGCTGCGCTGATCCTTGAATTATGAGTCTACACTGCATTGGAAATTCTTAAATTGCATTAGCATCCGTTCTAAATTTAAACAATGAAATAAAAAATTCTTGGGTTTTAAATTATACAAATAGTCCCCTTGGAAGCATACATTTCTATCTGACTTTTTCCGCCTACATTGAGTTATTCACATTTTCTTATTCTGAGACAACATATTAACATGCATTTTTCAGACTTTTAATTCGGAAAATAAAAATCACAGCTCAGTCCTATTGTATAGAGTTCAAATAGCAGAATATCTCAAAACCGCTCAGAATTCAGGTAGAACCTGATAATACCAGGGGAACAAAATTGTTCTCCTTTTACTCACAAAGCAAATGCTATAATTTATTTAAAAAACAACAACAACAACAACAACAACAACAACCACACTTTTCTAGGTCACAGGATACAATAAAGGACTTTGCAATTAATTCACAATACTTTATATTTACAAATATTTAACACAAATAAACTCAAACTCCTCAAACTTCCCCAGTCTGATGCTAACATCTCTTTGGGTGGCATTAAGTATTGAAAATGGAATAAATTTTTACCAATGGTTATTGTCACCAAGCAGATTTACAGGGAAATGGGTTTGAAATGTGTGAGGAAATAAATAAGAATCAAAATGATTGACAGATTGCCCCTGATGAGCGAGCCGAGGGCGACGACGGCAAGGAGAAACTCCGTGAGATGGGAATAGGAAGAAACCAGACTCAACAGGGAACCCATCCTCATCTGGGTGATAATGAATAGCAGGGAATGATCTGCAGTCATACTGTGTGTTAGTTCAGTATAAAAGGAGAGATGTTTAAGTTAATATGGATGAACCAGTCTGAACCAATGTCTGGTTTAATGCGTTAATTTAACAACAACGCACATTAAAGTCATAAACAGTAATTAACTACTGACAGATCTAATTAAGATCATAATTTACTAAATGTTGGTTTTTCAGTCTTAATGACACCTGCAAAATATGTGATTGACTTTATGCATATGCAAATTGGGTTCTTTGTGTCTAAAGGTATAAAAGATACCTTTAGACAGAAACAACCCAATTTGCATATGCATTAAGTGTCAATAAAAAAAGTGAACTGTTAATTGACTAATTTTGCATCAATTTCTCTCTCTCTCTTCCCCTCTCTCTCTCTCTCTCTCTCTCTCTCTCTCTCTCTCTCTCTCTTTCTCAAACACACACACAATTTTTTTTCCAACTTTGTCTGTATTGTACCATCCTTATATAAGGACTGTTTCAAACTTCTTCCTCGTTAAAGACATGACAATAAAAAAACATAAAAAAATTAAAACAGACAAACAGTCAGTAGAAACTACAACGAGTCTGGGTCTCAGGAGAATATATGTACAGTATATACAGTGGGATGCGTGAGTTTGGGCAGCCTTGTTAATCTTCATGATTTTCCTTTATAAACTTTGTTTCACTTCTCAAATATTACTGTGTGTCTCCTATATGATATATATTTAACTGAATTTTTAATCATAACAACCAACGATTTATACAGGAAAATCATGAAGATTAACAAGGCTCACGCATCCCACTATATATATATATGGTGCCGTCTATAATTATGATCTGTAGTAGCATGGTACAGTTAGTAGTGTGGTAGCATGGTACAGTAAGTTTCATGTTACATATTTAGCTCATGTTTAAATACTATAGACAGAGGTTCATTCAGGAAACAGATGGCAATGACAACTTCACTTTGATGCAAAGTAAAAATGATGTGAGAGAGAGAGAGAGAGAGAGAGAGAGAGTGTAATACACATGCGTCCTATTCTGGGTCAGTGGAGTCGATGTCCATTATCAAAGCCAGTCTGATGTCACGTGCATAGCTACTAGTTTCCATCTTTCTGCCTCCAGTCATTTTCTCTCTCTCTCTGATGTTATCCACTAAATCACTAATGAGGTAAAATTTCCATTGAGAAGCCAACAGCTGATTTAACCCCCTCCACCCCAAACACACACATACACACTCGCTCTAGCCATCTAGCAGATCTGGGTCAATGAACCTTTAAATCTCACCTCAAGATGCAGCACACACGCATACACACACACACACACTCTCTCTGAACCACCATTTGCAACAATTAGAGACAACAGCATGGATAGACTGTCGGCTAATCAGACACAGTGCAGCCCCCCTGCCTCCCCCACCCCCCTTCCTAAAGCCATCAGCATTTGTCGACTATCCTAGTAAACAGACACACAATCACACACACACACACACATAACACAACATGCTTGCCTTTATGGCTATAGTAACTGACAGACATACTGTATGTAATCAAGTGGGAATGTGTAAGTAGATGCCAGTTGACACACACACACACACACACACACATTAAGGCAACAGCGTTTGAGTGGTTCCTGTGAGATAGAAGAAAGGCCTTGGGCATTTGGGACATGCGTTCACACACACGTACACAAGAGCTGCTTGGCACAATGCACAACAACCGTCAAGTTGTTTCATTAGTGAATCAGAGGGGACACAAAGGGACAAAGGGGACAGCACTAGAAAGAGACAAACACTTAAAAAAGAAGTGTAAGTGGAGGTTCTTTAGATCCATTGTGCATTAATTAAAAATAAGAACTGTCCCATAGAGGAGCCTGTGTTTTTTTTTGGAGGGGGTTCTAGTAATTAGTG